>NC_057804.1:567349569-567446307 GCF_018294505.1 Triticum aestivum
GGCGGCGGGCGGCGGACGAACCCGGCGGCGACACGTGGCGGCGGCGGGGCGAGCCGGACGTGTCCGGCTGCGGCCGGACATGTCCGGTGGCGGCGGAAGGGGAAATTTTAGGGTTTCGGGGGGATTTGATCCGGGATTTCGGAGGGGGGGCTTATTTATAGGTAGAGGGAGCTAGGAGTGTCCAAATGAGGTATAGTTTTCGCGCACACGATCGTGATCGAATGACCGAGAGCATGGAGGAGAGTTAGATGGGTTATTGGGCTGTTTTGGAGGGTTGTTGGGCTGCAACTTAAAAGAGGCCTTTGCGGATATGCGGATAACCGTTGGAGTACCAAACGAGCTCCAAATGACCCGAAACTTGACAGGTGGTCTACCGGTGCTATACCAGGGCCACTTGGCAACGCTCGGTACATTCCGAGAACGTTCAACACCCGCACACGGAAAGAAGATAAGAGGGGGGTGCGCCGGTGCATGTGGGAGTGTCGGATTGCGAAATGGACAACGGGGAAAATGCTCGGATGCATGAGACGAACACGTATGCAAATGAGATGCACATGATGTCATGATATGGTATGCATGACATGAATAGAAATGCAAGAACAAAATACAAAACCCAACCACGGAGGAAATATCATATCACATCGCCGAAAATGGCAAGAGTTGGAGATACAAATATGGAAAGTTACATCCGGGGTGTTACATCAGCAATGCTGGGATTTCATTTTTCCAGCGAGAACTCCAAACTTGTCTGTGTTAGAAGCATTCCAAGACCTTAAAGACAAACTGAGGTATCCATTTTTCATGGAGATAATCATTCTTGGAGCATGGGCCATCTAGATCACCAGAAACAATAAGATCTTTGAAAACATTACACCTTCATTCTAAGGCTGGAAGTTCATATTTCTAGAGGAACTGAAACTTCTAAAATTTAGATTGAGGAAGAAGCTTGAGAGACAATTTTCAGTGTGGCTTCAAGGCCAGTTGTAATTTCTTCTTTAGGCTAGTCGATTGTCTTTCTTTTTCTTTTCTTTCTTTCTTTCTTCTTTTTTTCTCCCTTTCTCTCTCTAGGTTGTAGGTTTTAGTCTTCTTCTTGGGCTTAACTCAAGCCCTTCAGACTTTGTGCTTCTTTGCTTTTATTATTAATAAAAATTGCGGTGGGGTTTTTACCCTACTGTTTATAGTCAAAAATCCATACACCTCTTTGGTTTAGAGTTAGTTCAGGCTTAGAATCTAATTCTAACCTCTAACTGAGTTAGAGTTCTCCTCGTCTCGGTTCATCGCCATCATACTTTCCCCATTCCTGTGTTTTCAGTATCCTGTGAATCAAAGAGGCCCTTTTTTGCGGGAAAAATCAAAGAGGCCCTTAGACTGGTTTAGGTTCGGTCATTTTTTATAAATGTGTTATGTCCAAAATTTAATGAACGTCCTCCGGTTTCCACAAAAATAATCCGGTTTCATGTAGTAATTCATTCATTTATTTATTCTTTTGCGGGGGTTTGCATGTAATTCTTAAGGTCTGAAATGTAAAGTACCCTGGCATATGCTCTGAGTCGTGCATGCACTACGACCCAGATGCTCTATGTCCCACATGTTGGCGAATGGGAGCACGTGGAAATAGCCTAGGAGTACATATAGGAGGATAAATGCGTGAAAAAATATGTACTGTGAACTGTGAAGCGTACCGCAGTTCGAAAAGGAGACGTAAAGTGATGACAGCTATAGGTCGCACGCACCCAACTAGTGGTACTTCCTCCATTTTTTTATACAAGGCCACTATCAAAATTACAATTTACAACTATACAAGGCCATTAACATCAATCAAGGTAAAATTGAAGAGGTTTGCCTCGTACTAGCAACCGAGGACATTAATACCCTTGCATGCATGTGGGAGTGAGAAGCTTGGTTTTCATGTATCACATTAATCAACCAATGAGGAGTGAGAGGGTTGTCTTGTTGTGCGTTGAAAAGAAAAATACATATTAATTAACACGTCGAGCGAGGAGAAAAGACAAGCTTGCAACATTGGCTTAAGTAAGCATTAATTTCTACCTTGGTACTTTTAATATGGGTTTGTGGCCTTGTATACAAAAATGTAGGGAGTACTAGACATACGACTAATTTTTTCCTCAAAAAAGAGAGGCACGAGTGCTCAGTACTCCTATTCTATAAACACGAGTCCCATCTGACAACAGCATCCGTGCTACAACTAGCTCTCCTCCCTCGTTTCTCTCTTCTAATTCTAAACTCGGTCGACGCCCGGTGGGCGGGGTGGGTTTGCTCAACTGCGGCACCACCTCACAGTGAAAATGTTACGACTGGAATAAAAATGCCATATACTCCCTCCGTTCATAAATACTCCCTCCGTCTGGAAATACTTGTCGAATGAATGGACGTATCTAGACGTATTTATTGTTAGATACATCCATTTTTAGTCACTTTTACGACAAGTATTTCCGGATGGAGGGAGTATAAGCCTTTTTAGATACTATTTCAAATGGAATACATCATACAGATGTATGTAGACATAGTTTAGAGTGTAGATTCACTCATTTTGCTACGTATGTAGTAGTCACTTGCTAGAATCTTTAGAAAGCCTTATATTTAGGAACGGAGGGAGTACTATACTAATAAAACATTAAGGCCACGAGGCGATGCGGTGCTAGTTACAGGAGGCAATAAGAAGAGATGCATCCATCAACGACGTCCACCTCCTCGACTCAAGGCACCGGCCCACCGAACGGCACCTAAGTAGCAGTAGCTTTCGTGGCCAGGTCGACGTGCTTCTGAACAATGGTGTCCAAATATTCCAGCCGCTAGAAGAAGGCCAACGTCTTTCTGTCCTTGCTTGCCTTGTAGTGGCCTATGTAGACGATTTCCTCGTAGACGTGGATGTGCAGGTCGACGGTTTCTTGCATGGTGAGGCGCTGCGCGCCCAGCGCGGCCTCGAGGTGCACATTCTTCGTCGCGACCTCCGGCCCCTGCAGGTCCACCAGGGCTTGAAAGAGTTCATCACCATGGAGGCCGATGAGGGTGGCAGGCAATGAGGAGCCTGGGCGCACGGGCTGGAGTACTACGGCAAGGTCGTCCATGTGCTTCTTGACGGTGGTGAACTTGCGGATGGATTTGACCATCATGTCATCCATGCGAGAGGCGAAGCCAGCATTGGCAAGGGCTACGATGCCTGCGGTCGCCAGCACCGTCTGGAAACGCTGCACGGTGTGGGGCCGCAGGCCGGCGCCTTGGATGATTTGGCACAGCCGACTGCCGCTCGCGTCCATCGCCTCCATAGGTGCTTGTGGCTTCTGGTCACTTGGTCTTGGATTGGAGTGAGCATTGTTGCGCAGAGACTTGGGAGTAGATGGATTGGAGTGGTGGGGCGCCTTTATTATATGAGAGTCCAAACTCTGTTGCATTCACATCATGTTGGCTCTATTCTGCTTCTCCAATTAATTCCCTCTACATGTAATTGAGGATGCATCATTGACCGTTCAACGTCTTGGGAACCGCTACCCTCTCCCTCCTTGGCATTCAAGCACCTATGGACCTGTTGACGACGAGGTGCCTATGGTGACTTCGTAAATTTCAAGATGATAGTGCCGTGTGTGTGTGCATTCATAGGGGTGAGTGTATGCGCGTGTATATGAGCGCTTGCGTACGTACTATGTCAAAAAAACGTAAATGCATGTCAAAAAGAGACTAGTCAGTATACTCAATATTGTGTACCTTGGAGAGGAAAATGATAGAACTAGTACATATTTATTTACGGTGCAAATTCACTCATTTTGCTCCATATGTACTCCGTCTCGGTGTAGTAGAGTCACTTCTTGAAATCTCTAGAAGGGCAAATACTCCTTTCTGGTTTACAGGGCTATACTAGCAAGTAGTTGTAGTACAATAGTGGGCTCACATAGCAATTTTGTCTCATGCAACGTTCAGTTTGTGCTTGGCTCTTCACCTCTTCAAGAAGACGAACAATGATGTTACTACTACTGCTTTTACAGTGTCGAATCCACTGCTGCATGTCCGTCCACCGTGAGCGGGACGGATAGCTTGTTGGCCCTATTTGGATCCGTGGGTTAGAGTTTGTTTGGGTTAGTTTGGACTCAACTAACCCAAAAGTATCCAAACAGGAGGGTTAGTTTGGGTTAGATGCATCTAACTCATCCAAAATATCTAACCCACCCAAGAGGTGCTTATTCGGGTTAGTTCTTCTCTAGGCCATTAAAAACACATTTTTCTCTCGCTCTTCCTGCAGCATATCCTTCCCCACTTCGTCGAAGCTTCTCGTCATCTCCCTCCCTCCCTCTCGCACCGCCCGTGAAGGCGCCTCGCCGTATCCGTGCTCCATCTAACCCTGCCATCCAAACACCTCTTTGGTTAGAGTTAGTTCAGGGTTAGAATCTAACTCTAACCTCTAACTGAGTTAGAGTATCCAAACAGGGCTGTTGTAGAAGTATACTACTAAGCAAAAGCCTGTCCTCATTTGCGAGCAACCGCGCGCATGGGCGAGGGAGAAGGCGTGTAGTAAAATCAAGCTTCTCCTCATTGTACGAATTGACGCGACACATTATAGCACTGGCCCCACATGCTTGCCTCTAAACTTGGTTGAAAGACCTGCAGTGTACAATATATTTGCTACAACCTCTAACATTTACCCACCACAAATTAAAATATATGTGGTCGTATGCATCGTTCTGATGCAGAGGCCGAGGAGTCCCCCCTTTTCGAAAAAAACAAATTAAAATATATATTCCTGTCTTCACCAGATGAGCGTGCAAACTATAATCACCAGGGTGACAGGTAGGGCTAGAAGACTATTTTTTTTAAAAAAAACTTCAAGACAGCCACATAGCATGGAGCCGACCCGAATAATTTTAAGCTTACAGGCACGGTACATGCTATCCTAGACTACTGTACACATGAAACTGCGACACGAGCGTCCGGGCTGCGCTTGGCTCTTCGCCTCTTAGGGAAGTCGAACAATGATGGAGTACTACTGCACTGGCGGAGTACTATAGTACGCTTCTGGCCATCTGACACCGATTGAACTGCTGCATGTCCATCGCGTGCGGGAGGGAGAGCGTGTAGCGAAAGCTTCTCCTAGTCTTGCCAGCCACCACGCTCATGGGCGAGGGAGGGACGCTCCTGCCTTTGCATGTATGACATGTGGGCCCGAGAGGTGAGCGGCCAACCTGTCATACAGCCAAAGGCAGGTGCAGTTAAGTCCACGAGGGAGAGGATAATCAATCTTCTTGTTGATGTACGAGTTGACGCGACACATCAAAGCACTGCACTCGATATATTTCAATAAGTTGCGGTTATCGATGCATTAATTACAACGCATGCATGCATGCCGTGACTCTCCTTTTGATACTTGCATGTGTTGATTTAATGCACCTTGAAGTAGTACTCCCTCCAATTCCTTTTACTTTGCGTAGAACTTTTTCTTCTTTTTCTTAGATTAGTCTGAGCGTCTGCGTTGGTTTCCATCTGTGCCCCCGCTCGATTAGTTCTTCCCCGATTAATCGCGCCAGTTTCCAAAGCAAAAAATGGCTACAGGCAAACGCATGCAGCCCCGGATGCGGATTGACCGCCTGGGGAAGCCAACTCAAGCGAAAAGGAAGGAAGACCAGCCAACCATTGCATGCGCATTTACTGTCGATATTTATGCAGCTTAATCATGCGCAGGGGCAAATTTGTCTAGAAAACTCAAACCACTACCTTCCTTGGTATGCGGGAGGAGAGTTATGTGCATAGTATAAAATATGTGACGGTAAAGCTTTGTAATGCCCCGGCCCAAGCGAGAGACGGTTGTGCATGAGGAGGGCGAGATCATGCAGACGGAACAGGAACCGACGAGGGAGCTCACTAAGGTCTCGATGGACCTCACCATACTCCACTACCCCTTGTGCCTCCGCCCCTTGACGCCTCAAGTGTATGAGGTTCGAATACACCTCATCCATTCGGCTGATTGAGCAAGGTGCATGTTTCTTGATTGATGTGTTGTTCGATTGATTTCTGCAGTGCAAGGGAGGGCACTTGGCCTGCACGGACTGTCGCGTCGAGCGCCCCGGGAACCAGCAGCAGTGCCAGAAGTGCAAGCGCGGTGCTGGCTTCGACGTGTGGAGCACGGCGGTGGAAGTCGTCGTTTCGTCGCTGAGGGTGGTGTGCCCGCATGAAGGTTGTGGGCTCTACGTCACTTACCACAAGCTCGCCGATCACCAGAGCGTGTGTCCGCTCGCACCCTGCAAATGCCTTGTGCCCGTCTGCGGCTACGAAGGCCTGCCACCGGCGCTCTACCACCACATCAGCAACGTGCATCCCATGCACGTGCACAGGATCCAGTACGGCAAGGTGCTCCAACTGCAAGTGCCACTGCGGAGCCACGGCTCTTGCTGTTCACGGAGGAGGACGGTCGCGCGTTTTTCTTGGTCGGCGGCGTGCTTGACATCGGCGCGCCTATCGCCGTGTCGGTGGTCTACATCAGAGCGGGGCCGTCCCCACTGCTGCACTACGTGGCCAAGCTGTGGGCAAACGGCCCGCCGGGGGAGCCCAAAGGCACGACGGACGTCGTCAAGGTGGAAATGGAGGTGACAAGCAGCAAGTATCCCGGTGACATCGACGTGCAGGAGCTGACCGTCTTTAGAGTTCCGCCCAAGCTGCTGGCCGGGGCTAAGCTGGTGTCTTTCCACATTCAGATTGACAAGCTCACGTCCTAAATGTTTCTACAGTGCATTCTGTTTATCTTAGTAATATGCTAATATAGGGATTACCTCGGTCTACTTTAGCTTAAGAAATGGTGGGTTTTGGTGGCGATGCAGCAATTACTTTGACATCAGATCAGTAATTTCCAATAGTCCAACGGATATTTTGTGTCTGTTGGATATAAAGTTCCTTTGGGTAAGAAGTACTAGATAAAAGGAGATGTATGTAGACGTATTTTAGTTTTAGATACGTCCCTTTTTGTCCATTTTGATGACAAGCACTCCCTCCATTACATAATACATGCCTTCCATTTGTCAAAATATAGATATATCTAGACATGTTTTAGTATATAGGTACATCCATGATAGAGCCAGTCGGTGTTGGAGATATGCCCTAGAGGCAATCATGTATGATGATATTTGCTATGTGTTTATGAATAAAGATAGTCCTTGGACATTATCAATGATGTGTATCAGCAAGTACGTGACTTGTTTGTGGGACTATGCATTGTATGATGACTGTCCTAAAAGGTCCCTAGTCGAAAGGGCTGTGTGGACGAGCAGCCGACTAGACTAGCATATGACACGGTCGATGGCTTGGTCTCACTAGCCATGGAGCATTGGATGCTAACCGGATAATATGGACTTGGAAAGGTCTGGTCGGATTCGACGTAGTCGGATCCGAGTCGAGATAATGTCCGAGTCGGACAGACCCAACTATGAGACACAGCGATATGTCATCTGTGAGTCTCTAGTACAACATACGTTCTATGTCCTAAGACCTGAGCTGACGCATGTACTCGGGATGGTGACAGACTTGCTTTGGGCCGACCAAACGCTACTCCGTGACTGGGTAGTTACAAAGGTAGGTTTCAGGTTTGTCCAGTCCCATGCTACGAGACATGGTCGAGCAAGATGGGATTTTCCCCTTCGATCAGGAGAGATATACTCTGGGCCCCTCGTGTGATCCGACCCGGATAAGCATGGCCATGCGACAGGGATTATGAGATAATCCGGTTTGTGGTCGGTATCACTGGAACAAGAAAGAGGTCGGGCTAGCACAAGGATGACAGTCTCACCTTGAGCCCGACAACATATATCATGAGGCAAAGGGAACAGAAGTGTGACACGTTGTACAGGTTCGCCTAACCAGCTTCATAGTCTCCTTGGTGGTCGGCATGCCTTGCTAGAGGCCGCTATCAACCGTGCAGGTCGGAGGTGATCCGAACTGCGACCAAGCCAACTTGAACCTAAGGGGTCACGCGCTTAAGGCAAGGAACCTATGAGGTCGGTTCATAGGACACTAGTCGGATGTGATCCGAACTGGACTAGGAACGTGACTGAGTAGACTTTGGGCTTTAGGGTCCGTGCGAGGCCCAAGTGTTGAGCCTGCGATGGACGCCTATATAAAGTGGAGGTGCAGCACACTCATGCGGTTGATCGCTTTGGCCTTGTGACTAGGGTTTGCTTGTGTTGCGACTAGCCACCTCCACTCGCCGCCGACTGTGTGATCGGACCTAGCAGTCTGCCGCACGGTGTTCGTCCTGCACGCGCGGATACCGTTAGAGGCGGTGCACTTGCGCCGCTCAGGCGAACTTGTACGTGGGATCGGACGACCGGCTGTTCGAGGGAGATCGGACAAGGAGGAGACGATCCATGCAGATGCGCTGCCCCAACTCTTCTTCCGCTGCACGGCACTGCGCGTCTAGTGGTGACGAACTGTGATCCGTCTTCCCGTAGCATGTTCTTGGTTGTTCTGCGCGTAGGAAATTTTAATTTTCAGTCGATGCACCGTACCGTAGAACCCCAACAGTGGTATCAGAGCCTCTGCTATAGGATTTAGATTCAGATTGTATGCATATTAGATATGTGGAGGCAGCAGATGAGATCTGTTGTTCTTGATCAGATCGGCTATGTGCACGGTTGATGTGATCAACTGCACACAGGGATCGTTGAGGCTATGTTTTCTGTCAATCAGGACCGCCGTGTGGGTAGCGCCGTGTATTTCGTACCCGACGCACAAACCGGTAGAATGCGATTCTATGCACAACTTTGTTTTGCAGGTTTGATGTGAATAGTATGGCTCATGTGTATGTGATGCATGTGTGTAATTTATACGTGGCCCGCGTGTCATGTTTGTCCGCCGGCAGGAGCCAAAGTGTTGTCATTATATTGTATAACAACCTGCGTGTCGACTTGTGACTCTATGTAAAATTCATTACTAGTTGTAGTAGTTGGATAATAGAGATCAGGTTGGTGGCTTGGCGTCCCGACGTGACAAACAAGATGGAGTTCGTAGATGGTCATCGAAGTCGGAGCCGACCTGGAAGAACATCCATGAAGGCGCCATACTATTTCACAATATATGTTTATTTGTGATTGTTATGCTTCTTTGTTTCTATGCATGTTAGAATGGTAGAAAGATCCCTCATGAATATCAAGCGAATTGCCATTCCCTATGTTGCACCTTTGCACGTCAAGTACGTCTAGTAGTGGGCTCATAAAATTGGGGTGCTGCTGGATGTCCTTGAACTGAAGGGTTCGTGTCGAACACGGACATGCACTGCATCAGGTTAACTTGACAAGGCTATCAAAATGGTTTTGGGCCTTGTGGCAAAGAAGGTTGGGAGCCGGGGTATGAGATACCTTCCCAACCGACAGGAGTCGTATAGAGATACGATTAGCAAGGAGTTGCTTACCAGATAGGTATGTTGGATAGCAGTGATGCTAAAGCTCACTAGTCGCATGCGCTAGTCGGATCCTGAATCACTGAGAGTTTGCGGAGGGATGCTGACTTCAGTGGGAGTATTTCTGTTTAGGCTAGAATTACTCTACATATACACATTGCTTAGTGATTGCATATTTTCTGTTGTAGATCAATGGCACCACCTGCTCAACCCAACTTTGCATTGAGATCAATTCTGGAAAAGGATAAACTGAATGGAACAAACTTTACCACCTAGTATAGAAATCTGAGAATTGCTCTCAAGCACGATAAAAAGGAACATGTTCTAGAGGATCCACTTCCAGAGGAACCTGCTGATAATGCTAATGCCACAACTAAGAATGCCTACCAGAAACTCGTTGATGAATCAACGGAGATCAGCTGTCTGATGCTGGCTTGTATGGAGCCCGATTTGCAACAGCATTTTGAAAATGTTGAGGCTTATGATATGATCAAGAGTCTCAAGAGCTTGTTTCGGACACAGGCTAGGACCAAAAGCTTTAACTTCTGGCGATCCTTGATGGATTGCAAGCTGAAGGAAGGTGATCCACTGAGCCCACATGTGATCAAGATGATCGGGTATGT
This sequence comes from Triticum aestivum, assembly GCF_018294505.1. Taxonomy (NCBI): domain Eukaryota; kingdom Viridiplantae; phylum Streptophyta; class Magnoliopsida; order Poales; family Poaceae; genus Triticum; species Triticum aestivum. The sequence goes on from NC_057804.1 coordinate 567,359,584, forward strand.
GCAAGCTTTGGATCATTTGGGCTTCCCGCTCTTGGATGAGCTGGCTACTGATGCTGTTCTGGGTTCTCTTCCGCCCAGCTATGAGACGTTCATCTCGAACTATCATATGCATGGCATGGATAAGAAGCTCACTGAATTGCACGGGATGCTCAAAGTGGCAGAGTAGGATAGTAAGAAAGGCATGCATCAAGTATTGATGGTGCAGAAATCGGCTAAGTTCAAGAAGAGTTGGTCCAAGAAAAAGGCTAAGGCAAAGGGCACGGAGACGGTAACCTCTGCCGCTGCGCTGAAGTCTGGACCAGACTCGAAGACCGTTTGCTTTCACTGCAAGGAGACCAGTCACTGGAAGAGGAATTGTAGCAAGTGGCTTGCAGAGCATGGCAAGAAGGCCGGAAATGCTTCTTCAGGCAAAGGTACACTTGTTGCATATGTTATAGACATTTACCTTGCTGACATACCTAGTAGCTCTTGGGTATTTGATACCGGATCGTTTGTTCATATTTGCAACTCGGTGCAGGGGCTGGTAAGAACTAGGCGTGTGGCACAAGGGGAGATTGACATCAGGGTCGGCAACAAAGCAAGAGTTGTTGCATGGGAAGTCAGCACGATGCAACTCCAGCTTCCTTCTGGATTCATAATGGAATTGAATAATTGTTATTACATTCCTGCACTTAGTCGGAACATTATTTTTGCCTCATGTTTGATGAGTCAAGGTTATGAATTCAATTTAAAGGACAATGGTATGTTCCACGGCTATGCACCCATTGTTGATGGGCTATTTATATTGAATCTAGAATAGGAACCGGTCTATAACGTGAATGTCAAGAGGCATAAGCCTAATGAGATAAATCCGACATACTTCTGGCTTGCCGGCTTGGACACATTAGTCTGAAACGCATGAGGAAGCTCCATGATGATGGGCTCCTAACTTCGTCCGACTTCAGGTCATTCGAGACATGTGAATCATGCTTTCTCGGCAAGATGACTAAGTCTCCTTTCGCAAAGAGTTGTGAGAGGGCGTCCGAGCTGTTGGAACTTATACATAGTATGTGTGTGGTCCAACGAGCACAACTGCAAGAGGTGGCTAACAGTACTTCGTGACTTTTACCAACGACTTGAGTAGATATGGATATATCTATTTGATGAGGCACAAGTCGGAGACTTTTGAAAAATTCAAAGAGTTTCAGAACGAGGTTGAAAATCAGCTCGGCAAGACTATAAAGCTTCTGCGATCTGATCGTGGAGGTGAGTACATGAGCCAGGAGTTTGATGATCATCTGAAAAGTCAAGGTATAGTACCTGCTCACACCTCCGGGAGGGCCACAGAGAAACGGCGTGTCGGAACGGAGAAATAGGACCTTGTTGGACATGGTCTGGTCTATGATGAGCAAATCGGATTTACCCTTGTCATTTTGGGGAAACGCTCTAGAAACTGCAGCTTTCACACTTAACAGGGTACCATCAAAATCCGTAGACAAGACACCACATGAGATATGGACCGGGAAGAGTCCTAGTTTGTCTTTTCTAAAGATTTGGGGTTGTGAAGCATTTGTCAAGCGACTTATGTCAAACAAGCTTACACCTAAGTCGGATAAATGCATATTCGTGGGATATCCGAGGGAAACCTTGGGATATAGCTTCTACAACCAAGAAGAGAATAAAGTGTTTGTTGCTCGGAACGGGGTTTTCCTCGAGAAAGAGTTTCTCAGTCGGGAGGCCAGTGGGAGGACGGTTCGACTCGAAGAAATTCGAGGACCACTCGGGGACAGCTCGGCTGGTGATGAGATTATACCGGAGTCAGTCAGGGAACCTGTAGTGGAAGCGGCACCGGAACCACGTAGGTCAGAAAGATTGCGCAGAGTGCGCGATGTATTGTTGCTAGAAATCAACGAGCCGGCCACATATGCGGTAGCGATGGTGAGCCCAGATTCCGAGGCATGGCTGGAGGCCATGAGATCCGAGTTAAAGTCCATGGATGAGAATCAAGTCTGGGACTTGGTTGATCCGCCACCTGGCGTAACTGCCATTGGTTGCAAATGGGTCTTTAAGAAGAAAACCGATGTGGATGGAAATGTTCAAATCCACAAAGCTCGGCTTGTCGCTAAAGGTTATGGACAAGTTCAAGGAATTGACTACGACAAGACTTACTCGCCGGTAGCGATGCTGAAGTCGGTGAGGATCATACTAGCTATAGCTGCATATTTCGATTACGAGATATGGCAGATGGATGTCAAAACGGCTTTCCTTCATGGAAATTTAACCGAGGATGTGTATATGATACAACCCGAGGGTTTTGTCGATCCGACTAGCACTAGTAAGGTATGCAAGCTCAAGAGATCCATTTATGGGTTGAAGCAAGCATCTCGGAGTTGGAACATTCGTTTTGATGAGGTCGTCACTGGTCTCGGTTTCATCAAAAGCACAGAGGACTCTTGTTTATACAAGAAGTTAAGTGGGAGCTCGATAGTGTTTTTGATCTTGTATGTGGATGACATACTGCTGATCGGAAATGATGTTTCGATGTTGAACTCGGTCAAGGGATCATTGAATGGCAAGTTTTCGATGAAAGACCTTGGTGAGGCAGTGTATATTTTAGGCATCAAGATCTATAGAGATAGATCGAGGAGGCTGCTCGGCTTAAGCCAGAGCACGTACATAGATAAAGTGTTGAAGCGGTTCAACATGAGTGAGGCAAAGAAAGGGTTCTTGCCACTCTCACATGGTATAAGGCTGAGCGAGACTCGGAGTCCTTCGACATCTGATGAGCGAAGCAGGATGAGTAGGATTCTGTATGACTCGGCAATTAGATCCATCATGTATGCCATGATATGTCCAAGGACTGATGTTGCTTTCGCAATAAGCCTAACAAGTAGATACCAAGCCTAAAAGTAACGTAAGTATTTCCCTCAGTTTTTGAGAACCAAGGTATCAATCCAGTAGGAGACCACGCACAAGTCCCTCGTACCTACACAAAATGATAGCAACTCGCAACCAACGCTTAGGGGTTGTCAATCCCTTCACGGTCACTTACGAGAGTGAGATCTGATAGAGATAATATTTTTGGTATTTTTGATAGATAGATGCAAAGTAAAAAGTAAAGGCAAAGTAAAAACAAAGCGAGTAAATAAAGTGATATAGATTGATATGATGAGAATAGACCCGGGGGCCATAGGTTTCACTAGTGGCTTCTCTCGAGAGCATAAGTATTCTATGGTGGGTGAACAAATTATTATTGAGCAATTGATAGAATTGAGCATAGTTATGAGTATATCTAGGCGATGATCATGTATATAGGCATCACATCCAAAACAAGTAGATCGAAACGATTCTGCATCTACTACTATTACTCCACTCATCGACCGCTATCCAGCATGCATCTAGAGTATTAAGTAAAAACAGAGTAACACCGTAAGCAAGATGACATGATGTAGAGGGATAAATTCATGCAATATGATACAAACCCCATCTTGTTATCCTCGATGGCAACAATACAATACATGCCTTGCAACTCTTTCTGTCACTGAGTATGGACACTGCAAGATTGAACCCAAAGCTAAGCACTTCTCCCATTGCAAGAACTACCAATCTAGTTGGCCAAACCAAAAAAGATAATTTGAAGAGACTTGCAAAGATAACTCTATCATATGTAAAAGAATTTAGAGAAGAATCAAATATTTTCCATAGATAATACTGGATCATAAACCCACAATTCATCGGTCTCAACAAACACGCCGCAAAAAGAAGATTACATCGAATAGATCTCCACGAGAGAGGGGAGAACATTGTATTGAGATACAAAAAGAGAGAAGAAGCCATCTAGCTACTAGCTATGGACCCGAAGGTCTAAAGTAAACTACTCACACTTCATCGGAGGGGCTATGGTGATGATGTAGAAGCCCTCCGTGGTGGATGCCCCCTCTGGCGGAGCTCCGGAACAGGCCCCAAGATGGGATCTCGTGGATACAAAAAGTTGCAGCGGTGGAATTAGGTTTTTGGCTCCTGTTCTGGAAGTTTTAGGGTACGTAGGTATATATGGGTGCAGGGGGTACGTCGGTGGACCTCCGGGCTGCTCACGAGGTACGGGAGCGCGCCCTCCACCCTCGTGAGAAGCCCGGAGCTCCCCTGGCATGCACTCCAAGCCCATCAGGTTGGTTTCCTTCCAAAATTAACTTCTCCAGTTGATTTCGTTCCGTTTTGAGTCCGTCTGATATTCCTTTTCCTCGAAATACTAAAATAGGCATAAAACAGCAAATCTGGACTGGGCCTCCGGTTAATAGGTTAGTCCCAAAAATAATATAAAAGTGGATAATAAAGCCCAATATTGCCTAAAACAGTAGATAAAGTAGCATGGAGCAATCAAAAATTATAGATACGTTGGAGACGTATCAAGCATCCCCAAGCTTAATTCCTGCTCGTCCTCGAGTAGGTAAATGATAAAAAAGAATTTTTGATGCGGAGTGATACTTTGGCATAATTTCAACGTAAATCTTCTTAGTTGTGATATGCATATTCAGATCCGAAAGATTCAAGACAAAAGTTCATATTGACACAAAAATAATAATACTTCAAGCATACTAATCAAAGCAATCATGTCTTCTCAAAATAACATGGGAAAAGAAAGTTCATCCCTACAAAATCATATAGTTAGGCCATGCTTCATTTTTGTCACACAAAGATGTTCCCAACTTCTATACCACCGATGACAAGCCAAGCAATTGTTTCATACTTAAATAATCTCAAACTTTTTCAACCTTCACGCAATACATGAGCGTGAGCCATGGATATAGCACTATGGGTGGAATAGAATATGATGATGGGGATTGTGTGGAAAAGACAAAAAAAGAAAGTCTCACATTGACGAGGCTAATCAACGGGCTATGGAGTACCCATCAATTGATGTCAACATGAGGAGTAGGGATTGCCATGCAACGGATGCACTAGAGCTATGAATGCTCAACAAAAGAAAACTAGTGGGTGTGCATCCAACTTGCTTGCTCACGAAGACCTAGGGCATTTGAGGAAGCCCATCGTAGGAATATACAAGCCAAGTTCTATAATGAAAAATTCCCACTAGTATAAAAAAGACAACTTATGAGACTCACTACATGAAGAACACGGTGCTACTTTGAAGCACAATATATGAGACTCACTACATGAAGAACAAGGTGCTACTTTGAAGCACAATATATGAGACTCACTACATGAAGAAGAAGGTGCTACTTTGAAGCACAATATATGAGACTCACTACATGAAGAACAAGGTGCTACTTTGAAGCACAAGTGTGGAAAAAGAAATAGTAGCATTGCCCTTTTTATTTTTTATTATTTTTGGGCCTTCTTTTTTTCTTTTTGGCCTTTCTCTTTTTTTTGGGCAATGCTCTAATAATGATGATCATCACACTTCTATTGATTACAACATAAGGATTACAACTCAAAACTTAGAACAAGATATGACTCTATATGAATGCCTCCGGCGGTGTACCGGGATGGTGCAATGAATCAAGAGTGACATGTATGGAAAATAATGCATGGTGGCTTTGCCACAAATACGATGTCAACTACAAGATCATGCAATGGCAATATGACAAAAGTAATGTATGTCATGATGACGATGGTGGAAGTTGCATGGCAATATATCTCGGAATGGCTATGGAAATGCCATGATAGGTAGGTATGGTGGTTGTTTTGAGAAAGATATAAGGAGGTTTATGTGTGATAGAGTGTATCGTATCATGGGGTTTGGATGCACCGGCGAAGTTTGCGCCAACCCTCAAGGTGAGAAAGGGCAATGCACGGTACCGAAGAGGCTAGCAATGGCGGAAAGGTGAGAGTGCGTATAATCCATGGACTCAACATTAATCAAAAGAACTCATATACTTATTGCAAAAATTTAGAAGTCATCAAAAATTCAAGTACTACGCGCATGCTCCTAGGGGGATAGATTGGTAGGAAAAGACCATCACTCGTCCCCGACCGCCACTCATAAGGATGCACAAGACAGGTACACTTCATGTTTCAAATTTGTTACACAACTTTAACCATACGTGCATGCTACGGGATTTGCAAACTTCAACACAAGTATTTCTAAAATTCATAATCACCCAACTAGCACTACTATGATATTATCACCTCCATATCTCAAAACAATTATCAAGCATCAAACTTATCTTAGTATTCAATTCACTCAAAAGAAAGTTTCACATATCTTGAACACCAAGTATATTAACATTAAGGAAATTGCCATGCTATTAAAGACTCTCAAAATAATCTAAGTGAAGCATGACAGATCAAATAGTTTCTTTAAAACAAATCCACCACCATGCTCTAAAAGATCTAAGTGAAGTACTAGAGCAAAAATTATCACGCTCAAAAGATATAAGTGAAGCACTATGAGCAAAACTATCAAGGTCAAAAGATATAAGTGAAGCACATAGAGTATTCTAACAAATTCCAATTCATGTATGGCTCTCTCAAAAGATGTGTACAGCAAGGATTATTGTGGTAGACTAACAAGCAAAGACACAAATAATACAAGACGCTCCAAGCAAAACACATATCATGTTGGTGAATAAAAATATAGCTCCAAGTAAATTACCGATGGAAGTGGACGAAAGAGGGGATGCCTTCCGTGGCATCCCCAAGCTTTGACTTTTTGGTGTCCTTGGATTATCTTCGGGGTGCCATGGGCATCCCCAATCTTAGGCTCTTGCCACTCCTTGTTCCATAATCCATCAAAAGAATTCACCCAAAACTTGAAAACTTCACAACACAAACTCAACAGAAATGTCGTGAGCTCCGTTAGAGAAAGAAAACAAAAGACTACTTCAAGGTACTGTAATGAACTCATTCTTTATTTATATTGGTGTTAAACCTACTGTATTCCAACTTATCTATGTTTTATAAACTAATTTACTAGCCATAGATTCATCAAAATAAGCAAACAACACACGAAAAACAGAATCTGTCAAAAACAGAACAGTCTGTAGCAATCTGTAACTAACGCAAACTTCTGGAACTCTAAAAATTCTACAAACATAGGAAGTCCTGTAAAATTTGTTTATTGATCAGCATCAAAAAGTATCAACGCAAAATCACTTTCCTGTGATTTATCATAATTATATTCGTGCGTGCAAAGTTTCTGTTTTTCAGCAGAATCAAATCAACTATCATCGTAGGTTATCCTATAGGTCCTACTTGGCACAAACACTAATTAAAACATAAAACCACATCCAAACAGAAGGTAGATGGATTATTTATTCCTAAACAGAAGCGAAAACAAAAAACACAAAATAAAATTGGGTTGCCTCCCAACAAGCGCTATCGTTTAATGCCCCTAGCTAGGCATAAAAGCGAGGATAGATCTAGGTATTGCCATCTTTGGTAGGCAATCCATAAGTGGCTCTCATGATAGATTCATATGGTAATTTTATTTTCTTTCTTGGGAAGTGTTCCATACCCTTCTTTAAGGGAAATTAGAATCGAATATTCCCTTCCTTCATATCAATAATTGCACCAATCGTTCTAAGGAAAGGTCTACCAAGAATAATAGGACACGAAGGATTGCAATCTATATCAAGAATGATAAAATCTGCGGGCTCATAATTCCTATTTGCAACAATAAGAACATCATTAATTCTTCCCATAGGTTTTTTAATAGTGGAATCCGCAAGATGCAAGTTTAGAGAGCAATCATCAAAATCACGGAAATCTAGCAAATCACATAAAGTTTTGGGAATAGTAGAGACACTAGCACCCAAATCACATAAAGCATGAAACTCATAATCTTTAATTTTAATTTTAATAGTAGGTTTCATCATAGAGTTTTCTAGGGATAGAAACTTTCAACTCAAGTTTTTCTTCATAAGATTGCATCAAAGCATCAACAATATGTTCGGTAAAGGCCTTATTTTGACTATAAGCATGAGGAGAATCTAGCACGGATTGAAACAAGGAAATACAACCAATCAAAGAGCAATTTTCATAATTAAATTCCTTGAGATCCAAAATAGTGGGTTTAGCAACATCACGGTTTTTATTTATTTCAATCCCACTTTCATCAATTTCATCATCAAGATCTAGAAACTCCGAATTCTTAAAACGCCTTCTAGGTAAAGGAAGATAATATTCAGATTCATCAAGATTCATATTGCAAAACAAAGATTTAATGGGGGACACATCAATAAATTTTAGATCTTCATCTTGATTTTCATAGGGATTCGGTTTAGCGGCCATCTTATTGACTAAGGTAGCTTGCATATCCGAAATTTTAGCGGTCATCTTTTCAAGATGAGCAATTTGAGCCCTTATACCATTGAATTCTTTAGACATATCATCGAGTTCTTTATTCATAAAGCTCACAAAACTTTTTTGTTCCTTAAGTTCGTTTCTAAAGAAATTGTTGTGCTCAAATTGTAAAACCATAAACTTTCTAACATTGCTTTCGATCTCCTCTAGCCTTTTAAGGTGAAGGTCACCAAATCTAGGTAGAGACATCGCATCAAAATGACAAACTAACACAAGAGCAAGCAGGAAGGCAACAGGAAAAGGCAAACGGGAAAGAGAGGAGGAGATTGGGAAAGAGAGGGCGAATAAAATGGCAAGGGTGAAGTGGGGGAGAGGAAAACGAGAGGCAAATGGCAAATAATGTAATGCGAGAGATAGGGATTGTGATGGGTACTTGGTATGGTTGACGTGCTTGCGTGAGCCTCCCCGGCAACGGCGCCAGAAATTCTTCTTGCTACCTCTTGAGCACTGCGTTGGATTTCCTCGAAGAGGAGAGGATGATGCAGTAAAATAGTGTAAGTATTTCCCTCAGTTTTTGAGAACCAAGGTATCAATCCAGTAGGAGACCATGCACAAGTCCCTCGTACCTACACAAAACGGTAGCAACTCGCAACCAATGCTTAGGGGTTGTCCATCCCTTCACGGTCACTTACGAGAGTGAGATCTGATAGAGATAATATTTTTGGTATGTTTGATAGATAGATGTAATGTAAAAAGTAAAGGCAAAGTAAAAACAAAGCGAGTAAATAAAGTGATATAGATTGATATGATGAGAATAGACCCGGGGGCCATAGGTTTCACTAGTGGCTTCTCTCGAGAGCATAAGTATTCTACGGTGGGTGAACAAATTATTGTTGAGCAATTGACAAAATTGAGCATAGTTATGAGTATATCTAGGCGATGATCATGTATATAGGCATCACATCCAAAACAAGTAGATCAAAACGATTCTGCATCTACTACTATTACTCCACTCATCGACCGCTATCCAGCATGCATCTAGAGTATTAAGTAAAAATAGAGTAACGGCGTAAGCAAGATGACATGATGTAGAGGGATAAATTCTTGCAATATGATAAAAAACCCATCTTGTTATCCTCGATGGCAACAATACAATACGTGCCTTGCAACTGTTTCTGTCACTGAGTAAGGACACCGCAAGATTGAACCCAAAGCTAAGCACTTCTCCCATTGCAAGAACTACCAATCTAGTTGGCCAAACCAAAAAAGATAATTCGAAGAGACTTGAAAAGATAACTCAATCATACATAAAAGAATTCAGAGAAGAATCAAATATTTTCCATAGATAATAGTGGATCATAAACCCACAATTCATCATTCTCAACAAACACACCGCAAAAAGAAGATTACATCGAATAGATCTCCACGAGGGAGGGGGAGAACATTGTATTGAGATCCAAAAAGAGAGAAGAAGCCATCTAGCTACTAGCTATGGACCCGAAGGTCTGAAGTAAACTACTCACACTTCATCGGAGGGGCTATGGTGATGATGCAGAAGCCCTCCATGGTGGATGCCCCCTCCGGCGGAGCTCTGGAACAGGCTCCAAGATGGGATCTCGTGGATACAGAAAGTTGCGGTGGTGGAATTAGGTTTTTGGCTCCTGTTCTGGAAGTTTTAGGGTACGTAGGTATATATGGGTGCAGGGGGTACATCAGTGGACCTCCGGGCTGCTCACGAGGTAGGGGGCGCGCCCAGGGGGGCGCGCCCTCCACCCTCATGGGCATCCCGGGACTCCCCTGGCATGCACTCCAATCCCATCAGGTTGGTTTCCTTCCAAAATTAACTTCTCCAGTTGATCTCGTTCCGTTTTGACTCCATCTAATATTCATTTTCCTCGAAACACTGAAATAGGCATAAAACAGCAAATCTGGGCTGGGCCTCCGGTTAATAGGTTAGTCCCAAAAATAATATAAAAGTGGATAATAAAGCCCAATATTGCCTAAAACAGTAGATAAAGTAGCATGGAGCAATCAAAAATTATAGATACGTTGGAGCCGTATCACTGGGCAGTGGTAAAGACTATTTTTAAGTACCTGAAAAGGACTAAAGAGATGTTCCTAGTTTATGGAGGTGAGGAAGAGCTCGTCGTAAGGGGTTACGCCGATGCTAGTTTCCAAACCGACAGAGATGATTGTCGATCACAGTCCGGATTCTTGTACGTCCTGAACGGAGGGGCAGTGCACTGGATGAGTTCCAAGAAGGATACGGTGGCCGATTCTACCACAGAAGCAGAATACATTGCGGCTTGTGAAGCTGCAAAAGAAGGTGTTTGGATCCAGCATTTTCTGGATGATCTTGGTATTTTCCTAGCCTCGGTGAAACCGTTGGACCTTTATTGTGATAATTCTGGTGCCATTGCACAAGCCAAGGAGCCGAGGAATCACCACAAGGTCAGACAGATAGTCCAGAAATATCATCTGATACGAAAGATCGTAAAGAATGGTGATGTAGAGTTATGCAAGATTCACACGGATGCAAATGTTGCAGATCCGTTGACTAAGCCGCTTCCACAACCCAAGCATGAGGGGCACGTTAGAGCTATGGGCATTCGATGTCTATTTGATTGACTCTAGTGCAAGTGGGAGACTGTTGGAGATATGCCCTAGAGGCAATCATGTATGATGATATTTCCTATGTGTTTATGAATAAAGATAGTCCTTGGACATTATGAATGATGTGTATCAGCAAGTACGTGACTTGTTTGTGGGACTATGCATTGTATGATGACTGTCCTAAAAGGTCCCTAGTCGAAAGGGCTGTGTGGACGCGCAGCCGACTAGACTAGCATATGACACGGTCGATGGCTTGGTCTCACTAGCCATGGAGCATTGGATGCTAACCAGATAATATGGACTTGGAAAGGTATGGTCGGATTCAACGTAGTCGGATCCGAGTCGAGATAATGTCCGAGTCGGATAGACCCAACTATGAGACGCGGGGATATGTCATCTGTGAGTCTCTAGTACAACATACGTTCTATGTCCTAAGACCTGAGCTGACGCATGTACTCGGGATGGTGACAATCTTGCCTTGGGCCGACCAAATGCTACTCCGTGACTGGGTAGTTACAAAGGTAGGTTTCGGGTTTGTCCAGTCCCATGCTGCGAGACATGGTCGAGCAAGATGGTATTTGCCCCTCCGATCAGGAGAGATATACTCTGGGCCCCTCATGTGATCCGACCAGGATAAGCATGGCCATGCGACAGGGATTATGAGATAATCCAGTTTGTGGTCGGTATCACTGGAACGAGAAAGAGGTCGGGCTAGCACAAGGATGACAGTCTCGCCTTGAGCCTGACAACATATATCGTGAGGCAAAGGGAACATAAGGGTGACACGTTGTTCAAGTTCGCCTAACCAGCTTCATAGTCTGCTTGGTGGTCGGCATGCCTTGCTAGAGGCCGCTACCAACCGTGCAGGTCGGAGGTGATCCAAACTGCGACCAAGCTGACTTGAACCTAAGGGGTCACGCGCTTAAGGGAAGGAACCTACGAGGTCGGTTCATAGGACACTGGTCGGATGTGATCCGAACTGGACTAGGAACGTGACCGTGTAGACTTTGGGCTTTAGGGTCCGCTCGAGGCCCAAGAGTTGAGCCTGTGATGGATGCCTATATAAAGTGGAGGTGCGGCACACTCATGCGGTTGATTGCTTCGGCGCTGCGACTAGGGTTTGCATGTGTTGCGAATAGCCACCTCCACTCGCCGCCGACTATGTGATCGGACCTAGCAGTCCGCCGCACGTAGTTCCTCCTGCACGCGTGGATACCGTTAGAGGCAGTGCACTTGCGCCACTCAGGCGAACTTGTACGTGGGATCGGACGACCGGCTGTTCGAGGGAGATCGGACAAGGAGGAGACGATCCACGCGGACGCGCTACCCCAACTCTTCTTCCACTACACGGCACTACGCGTCTACTGGTAAGGAACTGTGATCCATCTTCTCGTAGCATGTTCTTGGTTGTTCTGCGCGTAGGAAATTTTAATTCGTAGTCGACGCACCCTACCGTAGAACCCAACAGTCGGATGGTTGAGAACACTACAATTCATAGCTACAGATGCGTGTGTGACTCCCATATGCAGAATCTGGGGGTCATCATCCTCCTTTTCGAGAAAAATAGATGCGTGTGTGAGAGGACGAGTGCGTGCGTGCACCCCTTCTCTTCATGTATAACGTACTAAACTCAGAGTACAAGTTTTTGTGGGTGGCACGATGGTGCGTGCGAGAAGTCCCAAGAGATAGGTTTAATGCGTCTAAAAAAGACTTGCCTATAGCTCGCCATGCGGCTATTCCTGTCGAACGCCCCATTAACCATAAGATATGTATACGACGGTGCCAGTTATTGCATGTACACAGTAGAAAAAGTACACCACGGCTAAGAACATGTGCCCACGTAACGCCATCCTGGAATATTGCCGCACTTCGAAACTAGAACCGTCAATACATTTTGAGCTTGCGTCTCGTCACATTCCAAATTACTCCATGCTATATTGAACTGCAAACCTGTTCTTCACACCGATCACAACCTAAATGGTTTCCCACTTACGAGCGTATTAGTACTCGGTTATAAATACTAGTATGCCAAGATGACTGCACATTCCTCCTCAACTCCTCATCCACAAAAACAAACAAGTCATTCAGCATCCTTCCCTTGCGTCTGCCATGGCCAGCTTGAGTTCTGGGTCGAGAGATTGCCACCAGGGAGAGGCGAGTATGGATGCGGAAGCACGAGAGATGTCCTGCCTCGCTGCGAAAGCAGCCGACATGTCCTGCCGCGCGGAAGTAGCAGCACAGAGGTCCCGCCGCGCCGCTGAAGCAGCACGGAGGTCTCGCCGCACCGTCGATGCAGCAGACTGGTCCACCCGCGCCGCGGAAGCAGCAGAGATGTCCCGCCGCGCCGCGAATGCAGCAGAGATGTCCCGCCGCGCCGTGGCGGCTTGGGAAAATTTATCGCGGGCAGCCGACGACTGTTACAGGCGCATGCATGCGATCGTCCATAGTGAGATGGATCAGATCTTCGGCTAGGCGAGGTTGCAGGACGACATGAAAGCCTTGTTTGAACAGGCTACCGGCATCATCCGGCAACTAAGGGAGGGCAATGAGAGGCTCCGGGCCGAGCACGACCTGCTGAGGGCGAAGATCGTCCGAAGTGGAGACTAGCAGGAGGAGACCAGTACCTTGTTGAAGAGGACCGGCGTCATCGTCAAGAAACTTATGGACGAGAATGACATGCTCCGCATCGAGCGCCAAAGGCTGGTGGAGGAATCCGTGGATGTTCTCAAGTAGCGTCTTGAGGAAACGAAAGAGCTCATCGCCGCTCGCCGCGGAGACTAGTTCCCGTGGCCTACAGCAACGCATGAAGAAAGTAGAGATCAGTGAGCCAGATCCTTGTCTTCCTTCTTCTTTCGCCCTTGTGTATGTCGGGCGTAGCCACATGTGGCTTTTTTAATTATCTTTCTAATTATGTAATACAATTAATCATCCTTATATATTCATCAGTCTTGCTATAAGTCACAGTAGATGCTATATAGGTCCGCCGGATCTTACATCAAGATCCGTGCTTTCAGATTTTCTTTTTTCTCTCTTAAATCTCAGTCGAGTGAGACATATCCACGCCATTAAACAGAGGCTCGGGCGCCATTAATGGAGACCTTGGGAGAGAGGTAGACGGCAGATGGAGGTCAAAGGGCTCTCCTCCCGATAAGCACTCGCAGGGGTCTGATCGCACGCCTCTCGTACTCAAATAGCTACCCTGCACGGCACCTCCTAGCTAATAAAAAATGGGGACGCATGGCGGCATTTAAATGGTAGTAAATAGAACACCCATGGTTTCAATAATACTTGTCTTTCCGATTGTAACGTGACAGCACTTGTTCCAAAATGACTTTGTTGATTGTTAATGTGTGAGCCTTCGCAAATCGGACATGGCACCAAGCCAAGTTTCATTATTTTCATGCGTGTTTTGGATTTACTGGAATTAAAAAACTATGTTTCTCAATGTTTCCAGCCTAGCCACGACGCCCAGAATTTTGAATTTCATTCCCATTTCTTGCATGGAACCTAGAAATTTACCCAAGGACACACATGTGATTTTTCAACCAACTTTGGTGCACTGGAACATGTGCTTGTATTTCAAATTTGAATTATGCACACAAAGGTGACACGTTCCCTCTCAGAACCACGAGCCTTCTTGAGAGAAGCTCCGATTTGCAAGAAGCTTATACCCAAATTTGTTCCTATTCGGCCAATTTTTTTTACCACGGCATGGCACTACCATGACATGACACCATGCCAAGTATCATGATTTTAAAACCAATTTTCTCAATGTTCTCGATCGAGCCACGATGCCCAGATATTTGAATTTTATTCTCATTTTTTGCATGGGACCTAGAAATTCACCCGAGGACACAAATGTGATTTTTCAACCAACTTTGGTGCAGGGGAGCATGTGCTTGTAGTTCAAATTTTAATTATGCACATTAAATGACCAAAAACTCAATTAATGTGTAAAAAGGCCAAACGAAGCCGGAATGATTTCCAAAATTTAACAGGGCACTCATGTACTTCTATGTTGCCTTTGTAAATAAACTCAAGGGGAGAACGTATATCATTTCGCAATCAAAGGTGCACGCTCCCTCTCAGAACCACGAGCCTTCTTGAGAGAAGCTTCGGTTTGTAAGAAGCTTATACCAAAATCTGTTCTTATTCAGCCAATTCTTTTACCACAGAATGGTAGTACCATGACATGACACCCATGCCAAGTTTCATGATTTTCAGACATGTTTTGGATTTACAAGAATTTAAACCAAGTTTCTCAATGTTCTCGGCTGAGCCACGATGCCCAGATGTTTGAATTTTATTATCATTTCTTGCATGGGACCTAGAAATTCACCCGAGGAGACAAATGTGATTTTCAACCAACTTTGGTGCACGAGAGCATGTGTTTGTAGTTCAAATTTGACTTATGCACATTAAATGACCAGAAACTCAATTAATGTATAAAAAACGACAAACGAACCCGGAATAATTCCAAAATTTAACAGGGCACTCATGTAGTTCTATGTTGCCTTTGTTAAGAAACTCAAGGGTGGGGGCAGCGTATATGGTGGCACGTTCCCTCTTAGAACAACGAGCTTCCAAATCGGCCCAATTTTTTACCACAACATGTTAGTGCCATGACATGACACCATGCCAAGTTTCTTGATTTCCAGGTGAGTTTTGGATTTACATGAATTTAAAATCTAAGTTTCTCAATGTTCTTAGCCGAGTCATGATGCCCAGATGTTTGAATTTCATTCTCATTTCTTCCATGGGACCTAGAAATTCAACCAAGGACACACATGTGATTTTTCAAAAAACTTTGGTGCACCGGAGCATGTGCATGCAGTTCATATTTAGATTATGCACTTTAAAAGTCCAGAAACTCAATTAATGTATAAAAGGCCAAACGAACCCGAAATAATTCCAAAACTGAACAGGGCGCTCATATAGTTCTATGTTGCCTCTGTAAAGAAAATCAGGGGGGAGGCAGCGTATATCATTTCGCACACAAAGGTGACATGTTCCCTCTCGGAACCACGAGGCTTGTTGAGAGAATCTTCGGTTTTCCAAGAAGCTTATACCAAAACTTGTCCCAATTCAGCCAAAAATTATACATATGAAAACAGGGTTTAGATTATCCCGAACATCTCACTACCTAGACCAATAATGTACTATGATTTGAATTCAACATAAAATGGATACAAATATTTGAATTGGAGAGCGTATGGTACATGTAGTTCATAGTGAAATATGATTACTGCTATATGCATGTTTTTTGTTATCAAGGTAATATTTAAATTATTGTATAACTTGACAACAATCGTATTCAAATAAGGAAAATTTATTCAAATTTAGTCCATATGGTAGACGACAATATATATGTTCACGTGGTGGAGTAAAATGTTCATATATGATGGAAGATCAAAATGTATGACTACATCAATTATAAACCGCAAGGTCACCTAACGATGTATTCGAATTCAACATAACATGGACTCAAAAATTAAAATTCGAGATCATGGCATCTGTAATCATATAAAAAGGGACATTACTCTTTCTTTGGTGAGAATTGATTTGATTTTTGTTGTTGTTGAGGGAAGTGCGAATCGATTTGGTACTGTGCAGGGTAATCTTCTTCTCCTGATTTTTTTTACATTTTTCTTGTAGTTTTTTCAATGGCATCTATAGCAATATAGTAAAAGGGGACATGACTCTCTTGTGTCTTGTATGAATTGTTTTTTTACACGTTAAGTTTGTTCTGTCGAACAAGGAATCCGCACCTTGTTATCCCGAAATTTTCAAGCTCGAGTATCTTTTGTCTCACCTGCTTTGAAACTCCCGCTTCTTCAACCCGCGCCGCGCCTTGTTATCCCGAAATTTGGACGCGTGCGAGAACTCCCTCCTCATCCGAAATCGCTCCCGTAGCCCAGACACACGAAATCCCCCTTCTACCCCTCAGCCAGAAATGAAGCTCCACGTTGCAGTGTCAAAACCGGTGGCGGTATGCTGGTAATTTACCCTACATTTCAGACAAGCGCGTCCCTAAGCTTGGATCCCCCTCCCCCTTCGCCCACCCCCCCCATTTGTACATCGAGGCCGCCAAAACTCGTGAACCCCAACGCTCCTCCGTCGGCCTCCCGACCGCCGCCCAGCCGAAGACTCTTCCCCGACTATGTCGTCCATCGTAACAGCCCGCCGTCCCTCATCCACCGCACCGGATGAGGATCCGTTGTCGATCTCGTCGTCCCGCCGGATCAGCCGCCCCGTCCTCCACCTCCAAGGAGCTGCCCGGACGTTCGCCTTGTCTATCGCGCCACCTCAATCCCCACAGCGCCGTCTTGACCTGCACCACCGGAACCGCAGCACCCTCACCAATTCCTCCGATGAAGCCGAGGCCAACTCGGCGCCACCAAGGAGGTTCTGCACTCACCGCTGCATTTTATCTTTTATTCAATCTCACGGGGCTGCCGATGCTCGATACCGAGCAGACATGGCGGGTCTCCATCGACGGAGCCGTCGCCGGCCACATCATCCATGGCGTCTCTCCCCCATGTCATTGCTTCCTCGACGACGACTTCCACAACGGCACTAGATGCAGCCGCTCCGGCTCTCGCTTGCATTGCGGCTCTGTTCTTGCTGTCGGTCGCACTACTGCACTGTTCCTGCTTTCGTTCGTGCTTCTGCTCTGCTCTTGCTCTCGCTTGCACTGCTGCTGCTGCTACACGACCTTCGGCAGCTACAGGAGTTGCTGCTTTAGCACTCGCTCGTGGTGCTACTGCATGACTTGCTCTCTGCTAGTGTGTTCCCTGCTCGAGCGTCTGCTGATTTAGATCACTGCTTCTCTGCTACTAGTGCTCGAACGCCCTAAACATCTATTGCAATGCTCTCTTACTAGTTCAATCAGTTTCGACAGTAAAATTCAGTTTTGACTGTGAAGTTCATTTTCTTCATTTAAGTTCAAAGTGAATAGTACTTACAGCATCTGTCGGAGCGGTCGTGGCGCGGCTGATGCGTTTTACATCTAGCACTTTTTGGTGATGTATTTTACATCATCTATTGCAGATGATATTAGGGTCCCACTTCAGATTAACGTTGTCTGTCTTGTCATGCTTCAGCCTTGTCGCCATACACCTTAGCGGAGCTGCTCCAACGACGGACCATCCATCACAATGGAGAAGTACCCTCGGCGCCGTTTCCACAGGCCTCAGATCTTCTTCCCCGCCTCCGATAGTCACACCAGCATCATCACCATAATCGACGTCCAACCCAATGATGCTGAGGTCCACAAGGCTATGCCAAAGAGGTTGTACACTCGTCGCATCACTTTGTTTCTCCATTCCTCTGTTCTTCCAATTCATGTGAGCCAAACACCCAGGTTGACTGAAATCCTATGTTTCCAAATGCTTTGTTTTGCACGTGCATTCCTATCCTATTCCTGTGTGTTTCCTGTCCCTGCATTTATAGAATCCTCCAATTCTAAGGAGCCCTTACAGATTTACTTCATTTTCAGATAGGCGTCAAAGAAAACTATGTGTGTTATGTCCTGCTCCTGCCATGTCGTCATCCACCCCAACTGAGGTGCACCATCGACAGAAGCGTTAACTGCAGCAGAGATCCCCCTACAAACTTTCTTTCGCCGCCTTAGATCATCTTCCCCATTGCCGGCAGCCACTCCAACTGCATTACCATCATTGACTGAGCAGATGAACCTGAGGACTACACAGTTCCGGAAGAGAGGTTGCAGTCTTTCGTGTTTGCTTACGTTATACAACGGTTATTATTACCTGCTACTTTATCGTTCAATCTTGAGTTTTGAATTGCCCATGGGTCTCATATCGAGCCAGCAACGAATAGTATCTATCTACTATCTGGTTCATCTGGGGTCTCCTATGTGGTTCATGTTGGGTGGGCAACAAACAATAGATGATCCATTGTCTATCTTTTTAAACTGAAGCTATAATCTACCTGCTATCATTAGTTTTGGATCCATCCACTCGTTTGCTACCATCAGTCTTGATTTTTGCATGCACCCCTTAGGCCTTACAAAATCTAACTATTTTTATTATTATGCATGTCAGATATTGTACACAATCGTACTGAACATGTAGAGAAAAAAAGAAGACTGTTGCGTGCGAATATAATGTCATGCAGACGCCGCTCCATGGTGGGCGAATTGCCCCCCCCCCCCTCCTGCATTTCCAAATTGTATTCCAGAGGAAGATAACTGTTCAGATGGAGATTCATAAGGAGCCGACCATGCCTGTTTACCACCTGAGGTGTTTGCTCTAACCTGGCATGCTGATGTTGGTCATATCATGCATATGGAGCCTTGCATTGCTTACATTATACATCTTATATGTCATCAGCTTAGTTTAGATTTGCTTCGTGTGAATGCTACCTGTTTGGTTTCTATATCATACTCCCACCATTCCTAAATATTTGTCTTTTTAGAGATTTCAACAAGTGACTACATACGGAACAAAATGAGTGAATATACACTCTAAAATATGTCTATATACATCGATATGTGGTAGTCCATTTGAAATCTCTAAAAAGACAAATATTTAGGAACGGAGGGAGTATATGGGAATTATGCAATGCCATCTTCTTTAGCCAGGCATCATATACGTGAATCATGCAATGCCATCCTCTTTAGCCAGTCATCGTATATGTGACTTGTATCGTGCCATATTTTTTTCCATAATGTATTCCATTTGTCAACAATGTTTATACATTCATCTACTCTTCCTGTGCATCAGCCATTTGAGTCGGTCATGGGAAAATCTGGAGTGAAAACAAGGTCTTCTGAGCAGTCAGTGCTACCTGTCGATGCGGATTTCTTGCTGGTTACAGATAGCTCCTCAGAGGAGGATTCAGAGAGAGATGACCAGTCGTATCCCCCCCCCCCTCGAGGTGCATGCTCTAACTTGGCTGGGTTATATTGCTCATGTCATGCATATGGTGTCTTCCATTGTCATGCCATCTGCTTAGATTAGACATGCTTTGTGTGAATGCCTCATGTTTTGCCTTCTATATCAGATATGTGAATTATGCAATGCCATGTTTTTCAGCCAGTTATCATATATGTGAATTATGCACCGCCATGGAGCCAGGCATCATATATGTGAATTATCTCATGCCATATTTTTTTCCATTACGTATTCCATTTGTCGACAATCTGTGTATATTGAACTACTCTTCATTTGTATCAGCCATTTGAGCCGGTTATGGAAAAATATGGAGTGAAAACAAGGTCTTCAGAGCAGGCAATGGTACCTGTTGAAGCATATATTTCGATGGTTACAGGGAGCTCCTCAGAGGAGGATTCAGAGACAAATGACCAGTCCTATATCCCACCTGAGGTGTATGCTCTAAGTTGCAATGTTTATATTTCTCATATGATGTATATGGTGTCTTGCATTGCTTAGTTTAGACATCTGAATTCTATCTGCTTAGTTTAGAGATCATACATGCGAGTGCCAGCTGCTTAGTATATGAATCAGTTATGTCAATTATATCATGCCATCCTGTATACTTAGACAACATGTATGTGAATTATTTCATCCCAACCTATTTTAGAAACACATCATATAGTTTTGTCATGTCATCCTGTTTAGGTACTCATCATATGTTGAATTGTGCCATTATATCCTGTTAAGTTATCCATCATATATCTGAAATTGTGTCATGCTATCCTGTTTAGTTAGGCATCATATATGTGAAATTGTGTCATGCTGTCCTATTTGGTTAGACAACATATATGTGAATTACCACATATGTCTATCATACAATGTCTGTACGTTCAATTTCTTTTCTTGTTTATCATCCATTTGAATTGGAGGGGGTGATGGCAGTATCTAAGGGAGCAAAAACCCGTTCTTCACAAAAGACAGTGCTACCCGTCGATGCAGATAGAACCATGGGTGTACTGGCCCACAAACTAGCCCCACCACACACAATCGAGACTCTTCCAGATTGCACACTTACACCATTGGGCAGAGAACCAGCTACAACCCATCTAATCGCAACCCCAGCGGATAGTAACCCACTTATAGTTGACAAAGCACCATGTCCACAACAGAGTACCCCCCACACGAGCAGTTTGTAAAGCTACTGCAGTGCCCAAAGCACGAAGACCACCACAACTAACCCAAACTCCACGTTTAAAGCAGAAGAGCAACTGTTCTCAGGTCAGATTTCGTAGCTATGGTCCATACTCCTTTGTTGTTGCATCATTGTATTTACTCATACCAACTACTTTAGAATTTGAAGGATCCAATTGAAACTCCAATGGCACAATAGGTATGTTTTAAACCTATTTCTTTAACTGGATTGCTGTTCTAACTTCTTGCTCTATGTTGATTTCAGTTTAAGTTGTATAAACAGTTATGTTCTCATGTGATGCACATTACAAGTGCTGCCAATGCTGTGTAGTTTCTCACACTTATATTCTGTCTATGTTGATGTGTCTTAAAAATATATGAGTTGAACTGTCACTCTATCTTGATTAGGGAACATAAACTAGAATGATATGGGCAATACAGTGACCATAGTACATAGATATATGTTTGTTTCATGCTGTTATCCTGTCCACCTTACTATTGAACAGGTTTACCAAAATGAGTTTCGTATACTACAAGCTAAACCTGTGATGTGTCTGCTTGTTTCTCTTGTAGTATGCAAACAGAATATTGGAGAAGAGCACCCCACTATGCAATGGTAGAGAAAGTAATGCAGATAAGGTTCAAGATAGTGAGACAACCCTGTTGGTCTCCAAGAAAGGTGATAAAAACGATCTTGTAGACAGTGAGAAAACCCCACAGTCCTGCGTTGATGTAGTGTTCGAGTTACTAGCTAGTACCGCTGGCACAAGCTCTTCGAACTCGCTGCCTGAATCACTTCGGCTTCTTTAGTCTCAGCTACAAGCTGAAAGGCATCAGTCAGCTGTGCTGCGGCAAGGAGCCGAAGGACTGAGGAAGTCCCTGCAGAATTCAGATGCGTACTTTCTTGTGCAACAGCAAGCGCTGGAGGATTTAAGCGCCAAACAAGAGAAAGTTAATAAGCTTGCTAAGCATCTTGCCAGCATTATGGGTACCCAAGATATTGTTTCTTGAACTCTTCTGAAGTGGTTTCAGTTCTAGTCTTGTTTTGCTGCGGCGTTTATATGCTACTTTGTTCCCTATATTTGCACTGGTGGCGAACTTTGATGCCCTGTGGATGTAATATGTGTAATAGCCGTGATAGCCTAGCATAAGTTGCTTGCTTATTTATTTCCTTGTTGTCTTGTTTATTTGTTTGCTTGTAGTTAGTGCAGTTCTTTTTCCGCGGTTTGCTAGTGGCTGCAATAACCTATTTTTTAAAACTAGGCCACAATAACCATTGGCTAATATTTACTGTAGTGACACTGGACCTCCTACGGGCCGTAGAAACAGTGGGCCTTCTATGGGCTATAGAAAAAGTAGGCCTTCTACGGGCCGTAGAAACAATGGGCCTTCTACGGGCCGTAGAAACAATGGGCCTTCTACGGGCCGTAGAAACAATGGACCTTCTACGGGCCGTATCATCAATGGGCCTTATACGGGCCGTATGATTGGCCAAACATGGGCCAATAACAGGCCGCATTATGGCCGTAAACGGGCTAGAGTTGGAATTGTTCGTTCATGGGCCAAACATAACAGGCCATTGTTAATAGGCTGTATTTGATGACGCTATAAAAATAGCCCAACGTATTGACCACAAACGGGCCGACTGTAACCACGAGCTGAATTTGGCCCACAAGCAGAAAATGACAATAACGGGCCGTAAGTAAACGAATGCTGGAAATGAGCTCAAGAATAAATGGGCTCTGAGAAGGCCGAAAGATAACATGGGCTGGAAACGGCCCAACAGAATAACGGGCCGTTAATGGGTATAAAGTGATACACTGTTCATTACGGGCCAGTTTCACCATGGGCCGTTAATGGGTGTAAAGTGATACATTGTTCATTACAGGCCAGTTTCACCATGGTCCGTTAATAGGCCAAGAGTTACATAGGGCCTCATATGGGCCGAAAGACGTCATGGGCCATACATGGGCCAGAAGTGAAAACGGGCTGGAATCATATTGGATGGCCCAGATGACGCTATTGGGCCTAACTTGGATAGGGCGTAACGAGCCTTGGGTTAGCGGGCTGTAAATGGGTTATATGCAAACAGGCCGTTAACAGGCTTACCATGGGCCGGCCCACCACCTTTTGACCAAGTCAAACGGGCCGGCCTTTTCATAGGAATGGGCCTCTGTTTGGCCGTGCCACGTGTCGACGTATCATAGGCGACTTCTGTCCAATGAGTGGATGAACTCTGTCCCAACAATGAGCCGACACGTGTTTCCTCCAGCCAATGATGATTTTACACGTGGAAAATCCCCATTGGTCGGGGCTGTTAATGGGTTATCGGATCCAAAACCCGACCTGATAGCTTAACGGCGTTCCATTATGGTGGATGCCACGTGTTGGTCACCCTTGATGAAAGCACTTCTGTGACGCGCGATTTATCATCATGGAAGTGGACACTTCCGTGATGATAATTTTGGTAATGTCATGGAACACTTCTACGACAGCACATGTATGACTATCTTGATTCTGTCATAAATGTGTCATGGATGTACATGCATGACAAAAAACGCGACCTACTGTGACAAACACGTATCATCACAGAAGTGTATTTTTTTGTAGTGATAGCATCCCCAAGCTTATGACTTTGCATATCATTAGCATCATGGATAATCAAAGAGTTCATACTAACAACATTGCAATCATGCTCATCATTCAAAGATGCTTTGTCAAACATCTTGTAGAATTCTTCTTCTATCAATTGAGCACAATTTTCCTCTCCATCATTTTCAAGAAAGGCATGATAAAGATGAATAATATGATGTAACCTAAATTCCATTTTTTTGTAGTTTTCTTTTTATAAACCAAACTAGTGATAAAACAAGAAACTAAAAGATTCGATTGCAAGATCTAAAGATATACCTTCAAGCACTTGCCTTCCCGGCAACGGTGCCAGATAAGAGCTTGATGTCTACTATGCAACTTTATTCATGTAGACTCGTGTTGGGCCTCCAAGCGCAGAGTTTTGTAGGACAGTAGCAATTTTCCCTCAAGTGGATGACCTAAGGTTTATCAATCTATGGGAGGTGTAGGATGAAGATAGTCTCTCTCAAGCAACCCTGTAATCAAATACAAGAAATCTCTTGTGTCCCCAACACACTAAATACAATGGCAAATTGTATAGGTGCACTAGTTCGGCGAAGAGATGGTGACAAAAGTGTAGTATGGATAGTAGATATGAGTTTTTGTAGTGCGGACAATAAAAACAGCAAGGTAGTAAATAGTAAAACGGAGCACAAACGGTATTGCAATGATGGAAAATGAGGCCTAGGGTGCATACTTTCACTAGTGCAATCTCTCAACAGTGCTAACATAGTTGGATCATATGATTATCCCTCAAAGTGCAATAAAGAATCACTCCCGAGTTCCTATTAGCGGAGAACAAAAGATAGAAATTGTTTGTATGGTACTAAACCACCTCAAAGCTATTCTTTCTGATAAATCTATCCTAGAGTTCGTACTAAACTAACACAAAGCTATTCTTTCTTTCTGATCAATCTAACCAAGAGTTCATACTAAAATAACACCATATGACACACATCAACCAACTCTAATGTCACCTAGATACTCCAATGTCACCACAAGTATCTATGAGTTAATTCTATGATATGCATCAAATAACTTCATGATCATAATATTCAATCCACACAAAGAACTACAAGGAGACCCCAAAGTTTCTATCGGAGAATAGATAATAAAAACGTGCATCAACCCCTATGCATAGATTACCCCAATGTCGCATCGGGAATCTGCAAGTTGAGTGCCATAACATACATCAAGTGAATCAATATGATACCCCATTATCACCTGAAGTATTCATACCGCAAGACATACATCATGTGTTCTCAGATCTGAACATCCAATCCGACAAGACAAAACTTCAAAGGGTAAATATTCAATTCATCACAACAAGAGTAGAGAGGGGAGAAACATCATATGATCCATCTATGTTAACAAAGCCCATGATATATCAAGATCGTGACATCTCAAGATCATGAGAGAGAGAAAGAGATTAAACACATAGCTACTGGTACAAACCCTCAGCCTCGAGGGTAGACTACTCCCTCGTCATCGTGGTGGCCGCCAGGATGATGAAGATGGCCACCGGTGATGATATCCCCCTCCGGCAGGGTGCCAGAACGGGCTCCCGATTGGTTTTCGGTGGCTATAGAGGCTTGTAGCGGCGGAACTTTTGATCTAGGGTTATTTATGATGGTTTCTCTATTTATAGGATTTTTTGGCTTTGGTATCACGCGAAGATGGGCCTCGAGGTGAGCACAACCCACCGGGGAACGGGCAAGGGCCCAGGCATGCCCCAGTGTCTTCTGCCCTACTCCTTCACCTTCTGGCCCTTCCACGACGCTTGGGGGTCTCTTTTGTTCCAAAAAATCGTCAAAAAGTTTCAGATCATTTGGAGAACTTTCATTTCTGCACAAAAAACAACACCACGGTAGTTTTGCTGAAAACAG
The DNA here is from genome assembly GCF_018294505.1 of Triticum aestivum. NCBI lineage: Eukaryota > Viridiplantae > Streptophyta > Magnoliopsida > Poales > Poaceae > Triticum > Triticum aestivum. The sequence goes on from NC_057804.1 coordinate 567,385,049, forward strand.
CATCAGTCTGGGTTAGTTCCATGCAAATCATACCAAAACCATATAAAAATTTTGTAAACAAGGCATGAATACTTCATAAATTATAGATACGTTGGAGATGCATCAAATCCCTACTCGCTCACATTGATATTGATCGATGTTCATCTCCATAGCCCATTAATTTTCCTAGTTGATGTGAGAATTTCTCCCGTCTTTTTTGTCTACTACCACCTTCTATCTCACCTAAAGTTCTATACCATGACTCATGCTCATGTTTTGTGTGAGAGTTGAAAAATCTGAAGCGCGTTAAAAAGTATGAACCAATTGCTTGGCTTGTCATCGGGGTTGTGCATGATAAATACTTTGTGTTAACAAGATGGAGCATAACAAGACTATATGATTTTGTAGGGATAACTTTCTTTAGCCATGATATTTTGAAAGGACATGATTGCTTTTTAGTATGCTTGAAGTATTATTGTTTTTATGTCAATATTAAACTTTTGTTTTGAATCTAATGGATCTGAATATTCATGCCACATAAAGAAAGATTACATGATAAACATGTTAGGTAGCATTCCACATCAAAATTTTATGTTTTTATCATTTACCTACTCGAGGACGAGCATGAATTAATCTTGAGGATGCTTCATACGTCTCCAGCGTATCTATAATTTTTTATTCTTCCATGCTATTATATTATCAATCTTGGATGTTTTATATGCATTATTATGCTATTTTATATCATTTTTTGGGACTAACCTATTAACCTAGTGCCCAGTGCCAGTTGTTGTTTTTTCCTTGTTTTTTTTCTTTACAGAAAATCAATACCAAATGGAGTCCAAATGGAAAGAAAATTTTTGACGATTTTTCTTGGACCACAAGACACCTTGGAAGCTTCGGGAGGAGGTCAGAAGGGACACGAGGCGGCGACAAGCTCAGGGGCGCACCCCAGGGGGGCACCCCCCAAGCTTGTGGGCCCCCCTTGGCTCCTTTAACCCTAATTCTTCTTCTATAAATACCCAAATATTCTGCAAAGACCAGAGAGCAAACCAAATATACTTTCCCACCGCTGCAAGTTTCTATCTTCGTGAGATCCCATCTGGGAACCTTTTCTGGTACTCTGCCGGAGGGGGATTCGATCATAGAGGGCTTCTACATCAACCTTGCTTCTCTTCCGATGATGTGTGAGTAGTTTACCACAGACCTACGGGTCCATGGCTAGTAGCTAGATGACTTTTTCTCTCCCTTTGATCTTCAATAAAATGTTCTCCTCGATGTTCTTGGAGATCTATTCGATGTAATCTTCTTTTGCAGTGCGTTTGTTGAGATATGATGAATTGTGGGTGTAAGTGCATCTAGTGCCTCCCCTAGTTGGTTTTGGAGTAGACGACAAAGTTGGTTGAGGGACTAATGCGTTTGTGAGAATTGCAGGATAACACAGGTAGTGTCCCTCATTGATTCGGTTTACCTACCGGAGATGACCCCTAAAAATGTATGAAGACATTGAAGACAATGGTGGTGTGTGAAGAGGTTCACATTGAAGACTATGACATGAGAAGACATTGAGTGAAGACTATGGAGCGTGAAGACTGAGTTGTTTCGTTGTTTCCTTTTCTTTTGTGTTGAGTCATAGGAACCACCGTACTGTTAAGTGGGGTCCAAGTGAACTAAGTCAGAGTGACTGAAGTGATGCTCAACCCAAATCCTATGTCTCGAGCGAAGACAATGAGAGCAAATCTTATCCAGAGCTGGATGAGTCAGCTTTGCTTGTAGCCCAAGTAAAGTTGCCGTGTGTGTTTGAAATCTGACCGTTGGAACACGTGTCAGTTGCTTAGTGACCCAGGGTCATTTCGGACATATCAGGTTGGGTTGCCTTGTGGCTATAAATAGCCCACCCCCTACACCATAAATTGGTGGTTGCTCAGAGTTAGTTTACGACTTTTGTCGTTTTGAGAGCAACCCACCTCAAAGCCTTTGAGAGAGAAATCCTTGCGAGGACAAAGCCCAAACACCCAGAGCCAAAGAGTGTTAGGCATCACTGAAGTCTTTCTGTCTGTGTGACCTGAAGACTTATTACACTTGAGGACTGTGTATCCTCCAGCCGGTTAGGCGTCGCGTTCTGAGCATCCAAGAGTCATTGTGGATTGCCGATGAATGAAGTCTGTGAAGGTTCGGAAGTCTACCTTGAAGACTTACCAGAGTGATTGGGCGAGGACTGTGTGTCCTTAGCTCAAGGGGAATAAGGTGTAGACGCGGTCTTCTGAGTTGAATCTCAGCCTCCCTAACCAGACGTACAGTTGTCACAACAACTGGAACTGGTCCAACAAATCCTGTGTCTTCAACAAGTGACTGGTTCTATCCCTTCCCTCCTTTACTTTGAGTTTGTCTTCGTGAAGTCATTGCTTATCTGTCTTATCTATTTGACTTCATTGCTTGACTACTATTGTTCATTGGCTTCATACTATCTTCCATCCTGATCGTTACTACCTAGCTGCTATTAGTCTTCATACGTTACCACTATTGCATACTTTACTATGGCTTGCTTTGTGTAGTTTATCTTCCGCTGCATATCAATTAGGTCATTTCTATTGTTTGTCTTCAAAACTTACATGTTTTGAAGACTTTGATAAAAATCTCCTATTCACCCCCCCTCCTCTAGTCGATAACTAGCACTTTCAATTGGTATCAGAGCAAGGTACTCCCTTGTTCTGTGTGATTCGGTTTAACAACCTGGAGTTTAGCTATGTCGACTGCAGGGATAATCAAAGTCTCCGCTGCCTGCCCCGTGTTTGATGGAACTGAATATCCCTACTGGAAGAATAAGATGCGCATGCATCTTGAAGCCATTGATGTCGACCTCTGGTATGTCGTCAAGAATGGCGTTCCCAAAACTGGTGAAGGTGTCACCCCTACTGATGTCAAGAAGTTCATTCAACTGGACTCGACTACAAAGAATATCATCTGTGGTCATCTGACCAAAGGACAGTATGGCCGTGTGAGTGCTCTGGAAACGTCAAAGCTCGTCTGGGACTGGCTGTCCAAGGTCAACGAAGGCGTCTCTACACAGAGAGATCAAAGAATCAGTGTTCTTCGCAACCTCTTCAACCGCTTCAAGAGAAATGACAATGAAAATGTCCAACTCATGTTTGATCGCCTCACCGACATCACAAATGAGCTACAGGCTCTCGGCGCCACTGAGATCACCAAGCATGAAATCGTCAAGACGCTGCTGAGATCTCTTGACAGCTCTTTTGACACCCTTGTCCTCATGATACAAGAACATCCTGACTTGAAGACTCTCAATCCGTCTGATATACTTGAGAGGCTCAACACACATGAGTTCCAGCTTTCTGAGAAAAGAGATATCTATGGCCCCAACTATGGCCTAACTCGTGCTTTGAAGGCAAAAGTTGTTTCCTCATCTGAAGAAGAAGAATCTGACTGCGGTTCTGATGATCTTGAAGACATTGGAAGGGAACTTGTTATGCTTGTGAAGAAGTTCCAGAAATTCACCAAGAAGAAGGGCTTCAGAAAGTCTTCACGATCCAGTTCAAGAAATGATGAAGCTTCCACTCAAGACAACAAGAAGAGAACATGTCACAAGTGTAAGAAGCCTGGGCACTACATCTCTGAGTGTCCTCAGTGGGCCAATGAGAAGAAGAAGAAGAAGAGCAAGGAATATGACTCCGATGATAGGAAGAAGAAGAAATCATCAAAGTCTTCTTCCAAATCCACATCAAAGTCTTCATCTTATAAGAAGAGCTCATCTGGCAAGGCTCATGCTTTTGTTGGCAAGGAAATGGATTCAGAGGAGGAGTCTGCTTCTGAGGAGGCATTGCAAGTCTGGCTCTAGCCACAGCCTACGTTGCCAAGTCCATCTTCAACACTGAAGACAATGACTCCTACATCAATGCTGATGATGACAAGGACGATCCTGCTCCCACCTAATGCTTCATGGCACGCGGTGCCAAGGTAAAATCACACGATGCTTACTTTCAAACATCAAGTGAAGATGATTGTGAATCTAAACCCAGCTACAAAACACTTGCTAAAATTGCTACTGAACAACAAAGGGCTATGGAACATACTCAAAAACTGTTAGACAAAAGCGATGACCTGTTGGACGCGGAAATGACACGTTCACAGTCCTTAGTTGAAGACATAAAAAATCTTCATGCTAAGTATCAAGAACTTGAAAGTCTTCATGAGACGCTCTCAACCACTTATGAAAAGCTCTCCTATGATTATCTTCAAAGGAAGCAAGAGCTTGAGAAATTGAAAGCGACTCATGAAGATCTTCAAAAAGAGAATGAGTCATTTTGCGCTCAACAGATCAGTCTCGCTCAGGATGGATTTGAACCACCATGCTTAAAATGCATTGAGCGTGATAACGCTGCCTCTGTTGCTGAATGTTCCACTGCTGCTACTGTTGCTCTGTCTTCAACTACTGATGTGGAAACTAACCCCTCTTCTGAGGATACCACTGCTATTGTTGATGAAAATGCTAGGTTGAAGACATTGCTTGAAACATGGATGTATAAAAGTCTGAAAGGGCACCAGACACTTTGCGATGTCCTCAAAAAGCAGATTCTGAACTGAAACCCTAGGAAAGAGGGTGTTGGGTTCGAGAGGAAAATGAATGCTGATGGTTCCTACTGGAAGCCTAAGCAGTATCCCAAAACCACATGGGTTGCTGCAAAGGAACCTTCAGTGGATCCATCCACCTTATCTGGCTTTACCTGTACTAATCCTATTATCATTGATGAATCCTTTGATGCAAACTATAAATTGTTCAAAAATCAGAATGGTGAAGTGTTTGCTAGGTATATTGGTACTAACTGCAGGAATGGACCCCCAATGAAGAAGATCTGGGTTCCCAAAAGCTGTCTTGAAAATCTTCCTGTGAATGTGGTCATGACACCGCCAGGGAAGAAGACAAACCCCAGACCAAAGGCGTCACATGGTCCAACGGCTTCATACGGAAACAGGACTCACCTGAGTAACCCTAACGCCAATGTTTTGCAGGGAAATCAAACTCAAACTTATGAATATGAGCGCGTGTCTTCAAACCGCTATGTTCATAGGACTAAGAACTTTTCTGCTTATTCATATGAGTATCATTCATCTTCTGCAAGGCTATTTGCTAGGGCTCCAAAGCCGAAATTCTCAAATGCTGCACTTAGACTCATTGCTTCTAAGCCACCCCTAAAGATGTGGGTGGTGAAGAAGAACTAACTCTCTTTTGCAGAACATGGTCTCCAGCCAGCAATAAAAGGCGTCCGATATTATTGTTGGGGACCTAAAACACAAAGGGACGCATGATAAAATGACTTACTATGTATTCCACATATGAATTGCTTACCTGTCATATTGTGTGCTAACTTTCATCTAATCTATGATAATCCAAGTGAGCATCAAATGCTTATGCTTCACAACATACCTTGTGAAGCCTATCCTCCTAACTGCACTGTAGGGTATGACACCTCGTGCTTCAGAATGGATTATGGACAGCGGATGCACTAATCATATGACTGGTGATCGAAGTCTTCTCATGGACTCAACCTTACGTCCATCCGACAAGAGTCAAATCACATTTGCTGACACTGGTAAAGGCAAGGTATTAGGTCTAGGTAGAGTTCCAATCTCAAAGTATCAACACATGGATAAAGTGATGCTTGTTGAATCCCTTGGATTCAAACGTCAAGAAGAAGCATGTCATAGGCATCGAAAGTGTCAAGTTCAAGAAAGATCATTTGTGTGGTGCCTGCGAAGCTGGAAAGATGACAAGGGCCAAGCACCCCTCGAAGACAATCATGACGACATCTCAACCCTTTGAGCTGTTGCACATGGACTTATTTGGCCCTACTCACTACTCCACCCTCACAACAACGGCGTGTCTCTATGGCTTCGTCATTGTTGATGACTACTCAAGATACACATGGGTGCACATAATTCTCTACAAGACTGAAGTACAAGATGTCTTCAGACGATTTGCCAATCGAGCAATGAACAATTATGGCATGCAGATGAAGCATATCAGAAGTGATAACGGCACTGAATTCAAGAACACCGGGCTTGATCTTTATCTGGATACAATGGGAATCACTCATGAATTTTCTGCTCCATACACACCTCAGCAAAATGGCATTGTTGAGCGCAAGAACAGAACCCTCATTGAGATGGCTTGAACAATGCTCGACGAGTACAAGACACCAAGAAAGTTCTGGCCTGAAGCTATTGATACAGCTTGTCACATCATCAACCGTGTCTACATCCATAAGCTTCTGGGCAAAACATCCTATGAGCTCCTCACTGGCAAGAAGCCAAATGTCAGTTACTTCAGAGTCTTTGGTGCTAGGTGCTGGATCAACGATCCCCATCACAAGTCAAAATTTGAACCCAAAGCTCACGAAGGCTTCATGCTTGGCTATGGAAAGGATTCACACTCTTAAAGAGTCTTCAACCTCTTCCACTACAAAATCGTTGAAACTATGGACGTGCGATTTGATGAAACCAATGGTTCACAACGAGAACTCCTGCCAAGCACACTAGATGAAGCTCCTTCCAGTGAATCTATCAAGCTGATGGGAACTGGTGAAATCATGCCCTCTCAAGTACAGCCTGAAGAGGAACTTATCATTTCTGCACCTAACCAATCAGAAGACAATGCACAAACTGAAGACAATCCTCCAAATGATGACAATGATCAGCAAGAGCAAAGTCTTCATCCTGTTCATCCTCGTGTTGCAAATGAAGTACAGATTGAGAAGATAATTGATAGCATCAATGCACCTGGTCCACTTACTCGCTCAAGAGCAACACAGTTAGCAAATTTCTGTGGGCATTTTTCATTTGTGTCAATATCAGAACCCAAGAAAGTTGTTGAAGCCTTTATGGAACCTGAATGGATTCAAGCCATGCAAGAAGAACTTCAATAGTTCAAGATGAATAATGTTTGGCAACTTGTCAAGCGCCCTGACCCTCGCAAGCATAACATTATTGGCACTAAATGGATATATCGGAACAAACAAGATGAGCATGGTCAAGTCATCAGAAACAAAGCACGTCTAGTGGCACAAGGATATACTCAGGTTGATGGAATTGACTTCGATGAAACATTTTCTCATGTGGCTAGGCTTGAAGCTATTCGCATACTGCTAGCCTATGCTAATCACCACAACATCTTGCTATATCAAATGGATGTGAAAAGTGCTTTCCTTAATGGCAAGATTGAAGAAGAAGTGTATGTTGCTCAACCACCTGGCTTTGAAGATCCAAAACATCCTGATATGGTGTACAAACTAAACAAAGCACTGTATGGCCTCAAACAAGCTCCTCACGCTTGGTATGACACAATCAAAGACTTCCTGAAGAGCAAAGGGTTCAAACCAGGATCCCTAGATCCCACACTCTTCACGAAGACATATGATGGTGAACTGTTTGTGTGCCAAATATATGTGGATGACATAATCTTCGGCTGCACCAACCAGAAGTATAGTGATGAGTTTGGATACATGATGCAAGAGCAATATCAGATGTCCATGATGGGTGAGCTGAAGTTCTTCCTTGGTCTTCAAGTTCGTCAGCAAAGAAATGGCATCTTCATATCTCAAGAAAAATATCTCAAAGACTGCCTGAAGAAGTTCGGCATGCAAGATTGCAAAGGTTACATGACGCCAATGCCAGCCAAACATCATCTTGGTCCCGACGACAATGGTAAAGAGTTCGATCAAAAGGTATACCGCTCCATGATTGGTTCTTTACTTTACCTATGTGCATCTAGGCCAGATATTATGCTTAGTGTTTGCATGTGTGCTCGATTCCAAGCGGCACCAAAGGAATCACATCACTTAGCTGTGAAGCGAATTCTTAGGTATTTGGCTTACACCCCAACACTCGGATTATGGTATCCAAAGGGCTCAAGATTTGATCTGGTTGGATTCTCGGATGCTGATTATGCTGGTGACAAGGTGGATCGCAAGTCAACATCAGGAACATGTCACTTTCTGGGACGATCACTTGTCTGTTGGTCTTCAAAGAAGCAAAACTGTGTATCACTCTCAACTGCTGAATCTGAATACATTGCTGCTGGATCTTGTTGTGCTCAGCTTCTGTGGATGAAGCAAACTCTCAAGGACTATGGCATCAATCTGAAGCAAGTCCCTCTCTTCTGCGACAACAAAAGTGCTATCAAGATTGCCAACAATCCAGTTCAGCACTCGAAGACAAAGCACATTGAAATTCATCATCATTTTCTCAGAGATCATGTCATGAAAAAAGATATTGACATCATTCACGTCAACACTGAAGAGCAACTGGCAGATATCTTCACAAAGCCCTTGGATGAGAAAAGGTTTTGCAAGTTACGGTGTGAGCTAAATATCTTGGAATCCTCAAATGTCCTGTGATCAGGCACACATCCTAACACTTATGCATGTTGATGACTTTGATGTGCAACGCACGTAGTAAAGTATATCTTCAATCAATGAAGACTTACATTCTGAGTGTGAATACATTAAAGTGGAATTTGACTTCGGAGCGCCACGATAATTGTGCGCCGTGTCTGGGTCTAATACTTCCTACACGATGGGTAACGCCGCCACCAAATTTCTTAGTTTGAAGTGTTTCACTCATGGCGTTATTGCTGAATATCTTTGCATATGGATTTGTCTTCAACTTTCAACTTATCTTCACGATTTACTTCAGTATGTTGAGTTGATTGCTTTCTCATATATATATATATATATGCTAGTATTCTGTCCTCTACAGCATTCACTTATAGCTATGTCTTCATTGTTGAATCTTTTGAACTAAGTGAATGTGATCGGACCCTAATCTCTCTATGCTTACTATCTCAAACTCTATCTGTCCAAATCATATGCATTCTGCTGAAACTGTCGAATGTCTTCTCTGTATCCTTGTCAGCAGAAGACACAGAGACAAACATCAAGTCCTCTTTAAATGATTCATTTTTATTGTCGATATCCGGAGAAGCCGGAACAACCATCTGACAAACTTGGCGGGCGTGAGAACGTGGGACAACTCTGAGTATGTTGCATGCTTGCCACATGTCCCACGGATGTGAACAGACAGGGGCACCTGCGTAATTGCGCTGTGACGCACACCTACTTATAAATACGTGTCCCCTGCGGTCAGAAAACCTTCTTCCACCTCTCCACCTCGTCAAAACCCTAGCGCCACCGCTAGCTCTCGACGACGCCGGCGACGAAGCGCTTAGCTGCCGCGACTTCTCCGACGCCGTCCTCACGCCAGCCGCGGGCATCGTCCTCTCCGCCGCCGCCGTAGGTGTCCTCCGTCGCCAAGTTAGGGCACGGTGGATTGAACTGCTTGGTCTCCTTTCATCCCATCTAGCAGTTCATCGTGTGGTAAATATAACTCTATTTTTACCATCTTTTTGATTCTCAATGATTCATCCAATTTAGCAAACTTGGTTTCTGTCTATACAAAGTTAGATCTATTTTGTCTACATCTTATACTGCCTAGTATATTCACTTAAGCTTCACATCTAGTTAGATTCCTCACTTGTACTTATTCACGGATTCGTACAAATCTGGAACCGACTCTCAACATATAAGTGAATGTCTTCGCAACATGAGGTCAATGTCTTCAAACTGATTTATCTTCAAAATCTTCTGAGAATGCATATGACCTCTTCCCCTTCCCTCGCATCTCTAATGCTGTCACAGGTACATGTCCGTGGGAGAATCCCTAGGTTCTCATAGTCTGCATTCATTTGCAGAATTCTTACAGCAACACATTGATTCTCCTGAAGCCAGTTCCTGTCTGACCAGCAAGCGAAAGCCTTTGAAGCCTTTGAACATATTGAAACCATTCAGTTTGAAGTTCATGGCTGCAGAGAAATCAGTAAGGAAGGGTGGCAGACAGCATCGTGGGGGAACTTCAAAGGATCTGCTTGATGATCTTGCTGAAATCTACAAAACAAATCCTGAAGAGGATTACAATCAGCGCAAGACTCGAATCCAATGGATTCGACGCTATTGGGCTGAACAGTGGTTCAAGTACAAGTTCGTGACCCAGGAGTACGCAGAGAAGAATGCTATCAAGAGCCCTTGGGGTGATATTCTCTATCGAGGCCTTCCCCCCAAGAACAAAGCTGAAGCCATTGCGCAAGAATTCTATCCTTGCATGGTTCGTGGACCACAGCCTGAAGAAGCCGACCCATCATCATTGCTCTGGTGTCGTGACAACAATCTATTCAAGCGCAACTTCCAGTATGCTAAGGCTTTGGCAAAGGAAAACAAGAAGTCATGGGGATTAGACTTCAATCCTAGACCCTCTGCTCCCCGTGATGATGGCACACGTGAAGCTGAAGAAAATAGAATTGGCCCCTTTGCAAACCTTGATGGCCTCATCTCCTACATCTTGGTACAAGGTGCCAAAGTGGATCATTCTGACAATGATGCTGATTCTGATGAAGCCCCAGCTCCTCCTCCAAGGCCGCAGAAGCCAAAGAAGATTAAGGCTTCAACATTAGCTGCACCTCCAAAAGCTTCTCGTGTGAAGCCACTGGCTGCTGCACCTCCTGAAGCCAATGTGCAATCTGAAGATCTTTCACGCATCTCCAAGAAGACGGAGAAGAAAAAGAAAATCATCAAGAGTACTGATCAGGCTTTGACTCCAGCTGCTATTCTGCGTGAAGAGCACATTGATCTGTCCAGCGATGACGATCTTGCAGATGATGCTCTTGAGCAACTGATCAAGAGCAAGGAAGAAGCAGAGATCTTCAACAACTTGCCTCTCTTTGACGTGGCAGTCATTCATAACTTCATTGATGAGTGGTTTGACACACCAAATCTCAGCTTTGATGATCTGCAACTTCCAATTGGCCTCAGCGTTGCCTTCAATGGCACCATTGCTTCTGAGCTAGCTATTGCTCAGCGCATCGTTGAGCTGAAAAACAAAATTAACTATGAAAAGGCTCAGTTCAAGAAGCATGTGGCAAAGCTCAACGTGCAAGATGTCAAGAACTTCAAGATCATGCTACACGAGCTCAAAGAAGCCTTTCACAAGAAGCGTGAAGAAACTCGAGGCTCCAGAGAGCGTATGAAGAGTCTGGCTGACAAGTGTGTGCTTGCCTACAATGAGGCTGAGAAGCGCAAGTCTCTTGGCCGTCCTGGCATTGACCCCAGGGTGGCAGCAAAGAAGAAGAAGCTCTCCACTGCCCAACCTGCACCTTCAAGTCAAGAAGCACCTCGCATTATCTTCCCAAGCAGCATGACTGGCTCAAAGCCAAAGGTCACTACTACTGCTTCAGAACAGAAGAAGACGAGGGCTGTCGAGGCTGAAGCTAGAAAGAGAAAGAATACTGAAGCCTCTGAAGCTGCTCCCTCCAAGAAGAAGCGCAAGATCAAGAAGAGTCGGGCTGCTCCCACAGAGCCCCTTGTTGTTGAACCCATCTCAGTGGTTCTTCCTGCATCTACAACCCAAGAACTTCGCATGACTGTTCATGAGCCTGCTTCCACAGAGGCTCCTGAAGCTGAAGAGATTCCAGCAGTTGATCCAATCACTGCTGAAGACATTGGTCATCATGACAATGTTGAAGATGATGAAGTTCTTCCTCAAATTGAATACAATGTGGTATCATCGCCTGTTCATACGAACAGTGAAATCATCAGCATTGGTCATCCTCTGACGCCAATTGCTCAGGATGCTTCATGGGTTGATCGCCCACAAGAACAAGACTCCCCCAGCACTCCCCAACAACACCAAGCCACACCATCCGTGCAAGTTGAAGAGGATGAGGACCTACCCACTCCATCTCCAAAGGTGTTGCCTGTACTACAAAGGCTTCGCAAAGGACCAAGGCCTCAAGTCCCTCTTCCGAGTGTTCCAGAAGGAGAAGTGCATCATCAACCTGTTGCACGTCAAGTGTTTTCAGAAGCCACTCCTGCTGTGAATGTCTCCGAGTCTGAAGCCCCTGCTGCTGATGACAATCCGGCTGCATCAGCCGATGAAGAACGTCAAGAAGAACGTGTCCATACTCCCCCCATTCCTGAAGAAACTGTTCATGAAGTGAACGTGTCTGTGCCTGACCCTCCAGCTCAGCAAGTGGGGGTTGAAAATCCTGAAGCTGCCACTACCAACGCAAGTGAAGCTCATGACATTGTCATGACTGAAGTTAATGTGGAGCTTGAACCAAACGGTGTGCCTGAAACCAATGAGGCAACTACTCCTGAAGCACCTGTTGTGCATCCTAAAGCCTCAGCTGCTGCCACTGCTCCTATTCCGCCACCAAGGCCCTATAGAATCGAGCAAGCATACAACCATGGCGAGCTAATCACAGTAAGATGGCCCGTTCTGGTCCCTCCGCTTACTGTCTCTGGTCCTCAATTTGACTATCACATTAAGCATAGGCCTCGGGTCCAGAAGCCAAAGCCAAGACTGCCAAGGTTTCCCGGTACTGCCACATCTGTCGGGTCTTTCAATGCAAATGGCTTCAAGAGCCACAACACATTCTTTGACAGCTCAAAGAACCCCTACACGAAGCCAAGAATATCATCAGATCGGTTCTGGAGTCATCAGCAGCGAAGCTATTACTCCTGTGTTCTGTATGATCAAGGGCGCATTTTCCCTCATATGCGCCTCGACACTGAAGCCATTGCTGGACTGCCGTGCTTAGAAGAAGCACTTGATTGTTTTCGTGATGCTGGTCTGCTCAGCTTTGTCACAGACAAAGAACATTGGAATGAAGAGCTATTGCTTCAATTATATGCTACCCTCCACATTCGCGGCTACAACAGAGATATCAAGACCTAGGTTCTCGAGTGGATGACAGGAAATGTTCATCATGAAGCCAAAGCTCTTGACATCATTGAGCTTACAGGCCTATCCACTCCCGGAGATCTATATGAACCTGGTTGTCAAAAACACCGCAATGCACTGGAGAGCATCTTCCATAAGCCTGAACCCAATATGAGCCAGATGTTGAGCATGATGAAGCCTTTGCCACGTGATGCTGAATATCCAAAGGAGTTCTTTGTTGATGACCTTGAGTATCTGCCGCGCACTATATATCATATCATTAGGCGGACTCTATGGCCGATCAAAGGACATTCATCAGCTGCAAAACTTGATGGAGCCATGAAGACATTGGTCTTTTACATCCTCAATGGCATCAGCTTCAATGCGCAAGATTTCTTCATCAGGCAACTGGCTGCATCTGGATCTGACCTTTTCGGACTGAAGTTCTGTGCTCCATGGGTCATGCGCCTCATCAAGCAACACTCTGCTGTTAACTATCAACCGTCTGCTCGCAATCATGTGATCTTCCTACCAGAGGTTGATATGTCAGTTGAAGCCATATACCTAGAACCTGCCAAGAAGCCTCTTTGTCTTCAGAATGCTGAACATGAAAGCTTCACTCAGCCTATGGAAGGAGTCCAAGCTGTCACGCGTGTCTATCCAATGGCTGGGAATACTCGTCTGCCTCATCGTGCACCAACTGAAGCTACTGAGAGCACAATTGCTCAAAGGCCTCGGAAGCGCTCTCGGGTCCTCAATGACCGAGAACTTCTTGTGACCCTACATCAGAAGCAAGATAAGCATCATTTTTGGCTGAAGCGTCAGATGCAAAGCCTCTTGGTGGATGTAAATTGCATTCGAAACCTTGCCACCAAGAATGCATTTGTCACTCACGAAACTTGTCGGCGTTCATGGAAGAGTTTGACCCTACTCAGTGCTGAAGCTGATCTTCAAGATGATGGCTTCACTGAAAGATTCAAGTTTGACTCCACTCCTCCACGGAATGCTGTCATACGAAGAACTCCATCTCTTGAAGACTCTGACTATTCTTCCTCCGCGGCAACTGTAAATGCCAATGTGATCGATGATGAAGACGATGCAACTTCACCGCCCCCTACTTCTGCACGCATCGACACTGCACCGAGTTCGTCTGCACCGCCAAACGACAACGACAACCCTGCTGCTTCAACTACTCCTCATGAGGACGAGTAGATGCTCTATGTCTTCAAACCTTTTTGGTCATTACTGACAAAAGGGGGAGAAGCGTATGAGTTTGATAGTCTTCAAGCGGGTTCATAAGGGCGGTTCTTTATATTTTTGCCTAGTGCTTACAACTCTTGCTTTTGATACACTTCGTTCTTCGAGTTGTAACACTTAAACTTGATGGTCGTCTGCCACTTATTTGCGTTTCCACGTGTGATGATAACTTCCGCACTTAGATCATTCTGCAGACGTCCATTTTTCATTATGCATGTCATTCTCTTAGCTATATCATTTCATGCATGATGAATTATCCTCATAAGTTGAAGTGGATCTCCACAAGTACAACCTGCCATGTGCATTTGCATTCCAAAAGCAAATTATTTATATGCACATCTTCAGGGGGGAGCCCTTTCCACTTATGAAGATAATGCACTATCCTTTACAATTTCACATACTTCTTTCTCGTTGAAAACTGCAACCAGTTTGTCATCAATCACCAAAAAGGGGGAGATTGTAAGTGCATCTAGTGCCACCCCTAGTTGGTTTTGGAGTATTGACGACAAAGTTGGTTGAGGGACTAATGCGTTTGTGAGAATTGCAGGATAACGCAGGTAGAGTCCCTCATTGATTCGGTTTACCTACCGGAGATGACCCCTAAAAATGTATGAAGACATTGAAGACAATGGTGGTGTGTGAAGAGGTTCACATTGAAGACTATGACATGAGAAGACATTGAGTGAAGACTATGGAGCGCGAAGACTGAGTTGTTTTGTTGTTTCCTTTTCTTCTGTGTTGAGTCATAGGAACCACCGTACTGTTAAGTGGGGTCCAAGTGAACTAAGTCAGAGTGACTGAAGTGATGCTCAACCCAAATCCTATGTCTTCGAGTGAAGATAATGAGAGCAAATCTTATCCAGAGCTAGATGACTCAGCTTTGCTTGTAGCCCAAGTAAAGTTGTCGTGTGTGTTTGAAATCTGACCATTGGAACACGTGTCAGTTCATAAGTGACCCAGGGTCATTTCGGACATATCAGGTCGGGTTGCCTTGTGGCTATAAATAGCCCACCCCCTACACCATAAATTGGTGGCTGCTCAGAGTTAGTTTACGGCTTTTGTCGTTTTGAGAGCAACCCACCTTGAAGCCTTTGAGAGAGAAATCCTTGTGAGGACAAAGCCCAAACACCCAGAGCCAAAGAGTGTTAGGCATCACTAAAGTCTTTCTGTTTGTGTGACCTGAAGACTTATTACACTTGAGGACTGTGTATCCTCCAGCCGATTAGGCGTCGCGTTCTGAGCATCCAAGAGTCAATGTTGATTGCCGGTGAACGAAGTCTGTGAAGGTTCGTAAGTCTACCTTGAAGACTTACCAGAGTGATTGGGTGAGGACTGTGTGTCCTTAGCTCAAGGGGAATAAGGTGAAGACACGGTATTCTGAGTTGAATCTCAGCCTCCCTAACCAGACGTACAGTTGTCACAGCAACTGGAACTGGTCCAACAAATCCTGTGTCTTCAACAAGTGACTGGTTCTATCCCTTCCCTCCTTTACTTTGAGTTTGTCTTTGTGAAGTCATTGCTTATCTGTCTTATCTGTTTGACTTCATTGCTTGACTACTATTGTTGATTGGCTTCATACTATCTTCCATCCTGATCCTTACTACCTAGCTGCTATTAGTCTTCGTACGTTACCACTATTGCATACTTTACTATGGCTTGCTTTGTGTAGTTTATCTTCCGTTGCATATCAATTAGGTCATTTCTATTGTTTGTCTTCGAAACTTCCATGTTTTGAAGACTTTGATAAAAATCGCCTATTCACCCCCCCCCCTCTAGTCGATAACTAGCACTTTCAGTGGGTCTATGATCAGATTATCTATTAATATTATTGAGTCTTCTCTGAAATCTTTTATGCATGATTTATATAGCTTTGTATTTCTCTTTGATCTATTGATTTGGTTTGGCAACTAGATTTATTTACTTTTATATTATTTTGCACTTTTATTTATCTTTTATATCTATCACTACCAGATCTCATCCTTGCAAGTAACCGTGAAGGGATTGACAACCCATTTATCACGTTGGGTGCAAGTATTTGTTTGTTTGTGCAGGTACAACTATTGGATACTTGTGTGTTCCTCTTATTGGATTGATACCTTGGTTCTTAACTGGGGGAAATACTTATCTCTACTTTGTTGCATCACCCTTTCCTCTTCAAGAGAAAAACCAACGCAAGCTCAAGAAGTAGCAATTCCTTGCAATAGTTTTGTGATATTAAGATGGTAATATGTGGGACGTACTAGTGAATAATTGAGGTTTAGTAAGAATATTGCTGTTAAGGTTTGTGATTCCCGAATCATGCACATATAGTCTCTCATTATGCTAAGAAGTTGTAGCATGATTTATTATTGATTGTCTTTCTTATGAGTGGAGGTCGGGGCCGAGCGATGGTCTTTTCCTACCAATTTATCCCCCTAGGGGCATGCATAGTAGTACTTTGCTTCGAGGGCTAATAAACTTTTGCAATAAGTATGTGAGTTCTTTATGACTAATGTGAGTCCATGGACTATACGCACTCTCACCTTTCCACAATTTGGTAGCCTCTTCGACACCATGCATTGCCTTTTCTCACCTTCAGATGTGGTGCAAAATTCTCCGATGCATCCAAACCCCGATATATATTACGCTCACGCTCTATCACACATAAGCCTCCTCAAAACAGCCACCATACTTATCTATTATGGCATTTCCATAGCCATTCCGAGATATATGGCCATGCAACTTCCAATGTTCCGTTTTTATGATACACATCATCAATGTCATATTGTTCTGCATGATCACATAGCTAACATAGTATTTGTGGCTCATCCACCGTTCATCAATTTTTATATGTGTTACGCTAGATCATTGCACATCCTGGTACACTGCCAAAGGCATTCACATAGAGTCATATTTTTTTCTTGTGTCGAGTTATAATTTGAGTGTTAAGTAAATAGAAGTGTGATGATCATCATATTCATTATGAGAGCATTGTCCCATCGAAGAATAAAAAAAGAGGCCAAAAAGAGACCAAGAAAAAAGAGGCCAAAAAGAGCCCATCAAAAAAATGAGAGAAAAAGAAAGAAGGGGCAATTTACTATCATTTTCCACACTTGTGCTTCAAAGTAGCACCATGTTTTTCATATAGAGAGTCTCCTATGCTTTCATTTTTATATACTGGTGGGATTTTTTTCATTATAGAACTTGGCTTGTATATTCCAACGATAGGCTTCCTCACATGCCCGAGGTCTTCTTGAGAAAGCAAGTTGGATGCACACCTACTTAGTTTTATTTTTGAGCTTTCATACACTTATAGCACTTAGTGCATCCGTTGCATGACAATCCCTACTCCTAGCATTGACATCAATTGATGGGCATCTCCATAGCCCGTTGAATAGCCTCGTCCGTGTGAGACTTTCTCTTTTTTTGTCTTATCCATATCAATCTCGACCATCATACTTTATTCCATCCATAGTGTTATATCCATGGCTTACCCTCATAGATTGTGTGGGGGTTAAAAAAGCTGAAGCGCGTTAAAAAGTACGAATCAATTGTTCGGCTTGCCATCGGGTTGTGCATGATAAATACTTTGTGTTAAAAAGATGGAGCGTGACAATATTATATGATTTTGTAGGGATAACTTTCTTTAGCATTTTTAGTTTGAAAGGCATGATTGTTTGTTAGTATGCCTAAGTATTGATATCTTTATATCAAATTATAGACTATTGCTTTGAATCATTAGGATCTTAATATTCATGTCATAAAAGAAAGATTACATGATAGACATTTTAGATAGCATTCCACATCAAAAATTCTCTTTTTATTATTTACCTACTCGAGGACGAGCAGAAATTAACCTTGGGGATGCTGATACGTCTCCAACGTATCTATAATTTTTTATTGTTCCATGCTATTACTATATCAATCTTGGTTGTTTTATATGCAATATATATTAATTTTTGGAACTAACCTATTACCTAGTGCCAAGTGATGTTTTTTGCTTGTTTTTGGCTTTTTAGGAAATCAGTACCAAACAGAGCCCAAATGCTACGAAACTTTTTGATGATTCTTTCCGGACCTACATAGACCCTAGAAGATCATAGGCGTGTAAGACGACCTTATAGAAACACTCATCCTATAATCATTATAAAAGGAATGATCTTTTTTATCTATATTTGAGCATACCACTGGTTTCAAAATTTCCCCAATTATTGGAAGCTTCTCATCTAAAGAAAATAGTTTGGCATGCGTGAAACTGGTGCAAAGAGGGAAACTACGTCGCACTAATGAGAGGAAAATTGGTTATATGTGTTTGCAAATTCTTCATTTATAGGTTTTCGATCCATTTATATATATTGAATCACTCTATTGTTCCCTCGCAAAAAAAGAATCACTCTATTGTTATTTGGCCAGTTTGAGTAATATATTCAAGTGGAGAAACTCCTCCCTCGTGATTTCTCTAAAAAAACTTCCTTTAAGTACATGGTTGGCGTGAGCTTGCCAGAGCAATTTCTCACAATTTTGAACACCTTTTGAATTGGCTAAGATGTTGCAAATACAAGTTAGAAATGCGACCTTCTGAAATTTGTATGGGGACACGACAGATCTGTGTTGGCTAGATACAGTGCTAACTGTGTGAAGCTAGTTAACTTAGAACTCAGGTTTATACTACCACTGTCCAAAAATACTTGTTGAATAAATGGATGTATGTAGACGTATTTTAGTTCAAGATACATTCATTTTTACCCATTTTTGTAACAAGTAATTTCGAACGGAGGGGGTACAAGATATCCATGCTAAAGTAACTCTACCAGGCACTTGATGTCTTTCCCATGATAATCACATGGCATTTGCCTCCGTGTTGCTTTGCTTGTGCCGATTTAGGGGTGCCGACCCTGGAGGTACCAGAGAAGTAAACTGTGGCGAACCCTGCTCCAACGGCACTGCTAGCCATGATTGGCCATGGGCGTGAGTGTAAACCACCGGCACAGGGTACCTCGATTGGTTACCGTGCATCGGATGCAGACAACCTTCAGCAAAAGCAACATTTTCGTTGCCTAGGTGTGTGCCTTGTGGTAATTTTGACTGCCCCGGCACTGGATGTTGGTAGTTGCTATTGTTGTAGTCTAGGTGTGCACCATTAGCACCTTCATCGAAACTACCTTGGTAGAGGCCATCTATGCTCAACATATCTTGTTGTAGTGGCTGCAAAGAAAGCCATGTTTAAATGTCATCGCGTGAAGATGGGAAAATGGATGCATCTACAACGGAATGATAATTGATTACAACATACCTCGTTGTTTTGAGTAATACTTCCGGGTGTATGTCGTTAATTCTGAGGCCCTTTTGGTGCACTGATGACTTTGTCCGCACTACATAATATCAAGGAAGAAAATATGTCCATATATCATAAGCATCATGTAAAATGATTAGTATGAAAAGACGAAGAAATTAAAACAATGCATACGGATCCAAAGAGACTTGCCTTGGAGAAGTATTAAGATATTCTGAGGATGCAGAGGACAGAAATATTTGTTCGAAATGATAGGCTCTCTCCGTGGAGTATGGTTTCAGTATCTCCACGATCTTCTTCCGGAGATCAACACCAACCATCCAGTAATTCTTTTCGTGACAGTTCACCATCATGTAGACAACATCGTCCCCACTAGTGTTGAGGATCGGGAAATTTGTTGTGAGGTTCCTCAATGTTATTCTTCCAGCATTACGATCCCACATCTTTCTCAACGCCAATGTTTCAGCAAAATCATCCCACCATTGATGCGACAACGCATAATGCTTCAGGGCGTCATCAACCAAGATGTCGTCGACATGGACAACGTGTCCCTTGAACCAGTGGTCCCAAGAAAGATGCCTATAACATGTCCGGACCTTCCAACCATCACTGATATAACTGATTTGCTCTTGTTGAGCATGTGCTCCTATGAAGTCATCATGTGGGGTGAGGAGGATGTCCACATCGTGCAACCGATCTATGCTATCAAGATCCTTTGTCACCTTGAACCTCTTGGTCACCCTTTCCGGTGTGTAAAGATGATCCATCTCGACAAACTTGATGACATAGTTGCAAAAGGTGACATCCCGGACACGTGTCGGGTCGTGTTAGACTGTATAGCTTCTGTATATGTGTACGTATATGTAATGTTGTACCCCTTCATTATATATATGTGATAGGCCACCCCTAAAGGGTTGAGCCGGTTCTCCCAAACCTATTGTCTTACATGATATCAGAGCAGGACCCCATACATCTAAAAAAACAAGTTCTAAAGGATGTTTCACCTCACGAATAGACTCTAAAAAAGGAAGTTGATGACTCTTCCCCTACTAACAAGCATCACACACTGCTACATCTTTATTACTAGACATGCTAGGAAGCTCATGACGATGCAAAACATGACGAACGATAGGTGTGGCCGGGTGACCAAGACGAGCATGCCACTGTGACAGAGATACCCGAACTCCACTGAACACACGAGCGACACCAGGATGCTCCAACCGATAGAGGCCCTGGCACAACCGCCCGCTAAGAAGAATGTCCCTCGTGCCCCGATCCTTAATAAATAGATCAAAAGTATGAAATTCACAAAGCACATTATTATCACATGTGAGTTTAGGAACAGAAAGAAGATTACGTGTCATAGAGGGAACTCTAAGCACATTACGAAGCTGAAGACTCCTATTTGCATGCCTAGTGAGAAGAGATGCTTGACCAATATGAGATATACGCATACCTGCTCCATTGGCGGTGTGGATATTGTTGGAGCCATGGAAGGGTTCGCGAGTATGGAGCTTTCCCATCTCACTCGTCAGATGAGTTGGGGAACATTGCAGAAAATAAAAAAATTCTATCCTTTCACCAAGATCAATCTATGAGTTCATCTAGCAATGAGAGAAAGGAGTGCATCTACATATCCTTGTAGATCGCGAGCGGAAGCGTTCAAGAGAACGGGGTTGAGGGAGTCGTACTCGTCGTGATCCAAATCACCGATGATCCTAGTACTAAAGGACAGCACCTCCGCGTTCAACACACGTACGATTGAGGAAGACGTCTCCTCCTTCTTGATCCAGGAAGGGGAAAGGAGAGGTTGACGGAGATCCAGCAGCACGTCGGCGTGGTGGTGGATGCAGCAGTGATCTCGGCAGGGCTTCGCCGAGCTTCTATGAGAGGGAGAGGTGTAGCAATGGGAGAGGGAGGCGCCAAGAGCATGGTTGCGGCTACCCTCCCTCCCCCCTCTTTATATAGGCCCCCTAGGGGGGCGCTGGCCCTAGGAGATGGGATCTCCAAGGGGGGGCGACAGCCAGGGGGGAGACTTGCCCCCCAAGCCAGGTGGAGGCGCCCCCACCCCTAGGGTTTCCAACCCTAGGCGCAGGGGTCCCAAGGGGGGCGCACCAGCCCAGCAGGGGCTGGATCCCCTCCCACTTCAGCCCATGGGGCCCTCCGGGATAGGTGGCCCCACCCGGTGGACCCCGGGGACCCTTCCGGTGGTCCCGGTACAATACCGGTGACACCCAAAACTTTCCCGATGGCTGAAACCTGAGTTCCTATATATAATTCTTCACCTCCGGACCATTCCGGAACTCCTCGTGACGTCCGGGATCTCATCCGGGACTCCAAACAACTTTCGGGTTACTGCATACTAATATCTCTTCAACCCTAGCGTCACTGAACCTTAAGTGTGTAGACCCTACGGGTTCGGGAGACATGCAGACATGACCGAGATGCCTCTCCGGTCACTAACCAATAGCGGGATCTGGATACCCATGTTGGCTCCCACATACTCCTCGATGATCTCATCAGATGAACCACGATGTCGAGGATTCAATCAACCCCGTAAACAATTCCCTTTGTCAATCGGTACGTTACTTGCCCGAGACTCGATCGTCGGTATCCCAATACCTCGTTTAATCTTGTTACCGGCAAGTCACTTTACTCATACCGTAATGCATGATCCCGTGACCAGACACTTGGTCACATTGACCTCATTATGATGATGCTTTACCGAGTGGGCCCAGAGATACCTCTCCGTCATACGGAGTGACAAATCCTAGTCTCGATTCGTGCCAACCCAACAGACACTTTCGGAGATACCCGTAGTGCACCTTTATAGTCACCCAGTTACGTTGTGACGTTTGGCACACCCAAAGCACTCCTACGGCATCTGGGAGTTGCACAATCTCATGGTCTAAGGAAATGATACTTTACATTTGGAAAAGCTCTAGCTAATGCTTAGGATTGGGTCTTGTCCATCACATCATTCTCCTAATGATGCGATCCCGTTATCAACGACATCCAATGCCCATAGTCAGGAAACCATGACTATCTGTTGATCAACGAGCTAGTCAACTAGAGGCTTACTAGGGACATGTTGTGGTATTTGTATTCACACGTGTATTACGATTTCTGGATAACACAGTTATAGCATGAATAACAGACAATTATCATGAACAAAGAAATATAATAATAACTATTTTATTATTGCCTCTAGGGCATATTTCCAACAGTCTCCCACTTGCACTAGAGTCAATATTCTAGTTACATTGTGATGAATCGAACACCCATAGTGTTCTGGTGTTGATCATGTTTTGCCCTAGGAAGAGGTTTAGTCAACGGATCTGCTACATTCAGGTCCGTATGTACTTTACAAATATCTATGTCTCCATCTTGAACATTTTCACGTATGGAGTTGAAGCGATGCTTGATGTGCCTGGTCTTCTTGTGAAACCTGGGCTCCTTGGCAAGTGCAACAGCTCCAGTGTTGTCACAGAAGAGTGCGATCGGCCCCGACGCATTGGGTATGACTCCTAGGTCGGTGATGAACTCCTTCACCCAGATTGCTTCATGCGCTGCCTCCGAGGCTGCCATGTACTCTGCTTCACATGTAGATCCCGCCATGATGCTTTGCTTGCAACTGCACCAGCTTACTGCCCCACCATTCAAAATATACACGTATCCGGTTTGTGACTTAGAGTCATCCAGATCTGTGTCGAAGCTAGCGTCGACGTAACCCTTTACGACGAGCTCTTCGTCACCTCCATAAATGAGAAACATATCCTTAGTCCTTTTCAGGTACTTTAGGATGTTCTTGACCGCTGTCCAGTGTTCTTTGCCGGGATTACTTTGGTACCTTCCTACCAAACTTACGGCGAGGTTTACATCAGGTCTGGTACCCAGCATGGCATACATAATAGACCCTATGGCTGAGGCATAGGGCTGACACTCATCTATTCTTTATCTTCTGCCGTGATCGGGCATTGAGCCGAGCTCAATCTCACACCTTGCAATACAGGCAAGAACCCTTTATTGGACTGATCCATATTGAACTTCGTCAACATCTTATCAAGGTATGTGCTTTGTGAAAGACCTATGAGGCGTCTCGATCTATCCCTATAGATTTTGATGCCTAATATGTAAGCAGCTTCTCCAAGGTCCTTCATTGAAAAACACTTATTCAAGTAGGCCTTAATGTTGTCCAAAAGTTCTATATCATTTCCCATCAAAAGTATGTCATCTACATATAATATGAGAAATGCTACAGAGCTCCCACTCACTTTCTTGTAAACGCAGGCTTCTCCATAAGTCTCCATAAACCCAAATGCTTTGATCATCTCATTAAAGCGAATGTTCCAACTCCGAGATGCTTGCACCAGCCCATAAATGGATCGCTGGAGCTTGCATACCTTGTTAGCATTCTCAGGGTCGACAAAACCTTCCGGCTGCATCATATACAGTTCTTCCTTAAGATGTCCATTAAGGAATGTCGTTTTGACGTCCATCTGCCATATATCATAATCATAGTATGCGGCAATTGCTAACATGATTCGGACAGACTTCAGCTTCGCTACGGGAGAGAAAGTCTCATCGTAGTCAACCCCTTGAACTTGTCGATAACCCTTAGCGACTAGTCGAGCTTTATAGATGGTAACATTACCATCTGCGTCCATCTTCTTCTTGACGATCCATTTGTTTTCTATTGCTCGCCGATCATCGGGCAAGTCTGTCAAAGTCCATACTTCGTTTTCATACATGGATCCTATCTCGAATTGCATGGCTTCAAGCCATTTGTTGGAATCTGGGAACGCCATCGCTTCTTCATAGTTCGAAGGTTCACCGTTGTCTAACAACATGATTTCCGGGACAGGATTGCCATACCACTCTGGTGTGGAACGTGTCCTTGTCGACCTACGAAGTTCAGTAGTAACTTGATCCGAAGTACCTTGATCATCATCATTAACTTCCTCTTCAGTTGGTGCTAGCACCATAGGAACATCTTCCTGAGCTGCGCTACTCACGGGTTCAAGAGGTAGTACTTCATCAAGCTCTACTTTCCTCCCACTTAATTCTTTCTAGAGAAACTCTTTCTCCAGAAAGGACCCGTTCTTGGAAACAAAGATCTTGCCTTCGGATCTTAAGTAGAAAGTATACCCAATGGTTTCCTTAGGGTATCCTATGAAGACGCATTTTTCTGACTTGGGTTCGAGCTTTTCAGGTTGAAGTTTCTTGACATAAGCATCGCATCCCCAAACTTTTAGAAACGACAGCTTAGGTTTCTTCCCAAACCATAATTCATACGGTGTCGTCTCAACGGATTTAGACTGTGCCCTATTTAAAGTGAATGTAGTTGTCTCTAGTGCGTATCCCCAAAATGATAGCGGTAAATCTGTAAGAGACATCATAGATCGCACCATATCCAATAAAGTGCGATTACGACGTTCGGACACACCGTTACGCTGAGGTGTTCCAGGCGGCGTGAGTTGTGAAACGATTCCACATTTCCTTAAGTGTGTGCCAAATTCGTGACACAAATATTCTCCTCCACGATCTGATCGTAAGAACTTTATCTTTCGGTCACGTTGATTCTCTACCTCATTCTGAAATTCCTTGAACTTTTCAAAGGTCTCAGACTTGTGTTTCATTAAGTAGACATACCCATATCTACTCAAGTCATCAGTGAGAGTGAGAACATAATGATATCCTCCACGAGCCTCAACACTCATTGGACCACACACATCAGTATGTATGATTTCCAATAAGTTGGTTGCTTGCTCCATTGTTCCGGAGAACGGAGTCTTGGTCATTTTGCCCATGAGGCATGGTTCGCATGTGTCAAACGATTCATAATCTAGAGACTCTAAAAGTCCATCATCATGGAGCTTCTTCATGCACTTGACACCAATGTGACCAAGGCGGCAGTGCCACAATGTCAGGACCCTGACTCAATGCCACATCAATCTAGCATGTAACACCTCATATCACTTTGCGGCCTCACGCACGGTATTCCCACGGGTGTCGCCTTACCTTTGCCCGGGACCGTTTGCGCCTTTTGGCACACATATATGATCGTGTCGCTAGCATCCATATGATAAGGAGCCTGGGCTGACATGGCTAGTCGTAAACCCAAAGTGGCACAAACTTACAGGGACAGGCATCCATGACCCAGCATCAAATGTGTCGGTCATCAGCGAGTGAATCCAGGCTGTAGCACTGGGCTAGCAGGACTCCGGTGAACCGGGCTGTAGCGGGCTAATAGGACTCTGGTATTCATCGCGTGACATTTCCCTGAAGGGACAGACACAGGAACAAAGAAGGACACATGCCGGCCAGCCTAAGTGTTTCGGAGTAGTAGCAAGCTACCATGGCTTAGTGGAAGCACTAGGAGACATTTCCTGGTAAGAGAGGCTACTAAGGATAAACAACTAGATAGTCAGATCCCACACATACCGAGCATTTCAATAACATACACACAATATGCTCGATATGTGCAAATACAACATGGCATCACAACATGACTCTACAACTCAAGTATTTTATTCAATAGGCTCCGAGGAGCGAGATATTACAAACATGGGTCTCACGACCCAACATTCAAACCATACAAGTCAAAGCACATGCGGAAGCTTAACATGTCTGAGTACAGACAACTACAAATGAAAAAGGCTGAGAAGCCTGACTAACTACCAGATCCTGCCGAGGGCACAAGATTGTAGCTGAGGTAACAAGCTAAACGTCGAAGTACACATGGAACTACTAGTGAGACTGAAGTCTCTCTGCAAAAACATAAAATAGGCAAACGTGAGTACAAATGTACCCAGCAAGACTTACATCAGAACTAAACTACATATGCATCATTATCAACGAAGGGGTGGTGGAGTTTAACTGCAGCAAGCCAGCTTTGACTCAGTGTCTATCCTGAACTATGACTGCAAGTAACTCTTTTGAGGTGGCGCACACGAGTCCACATATTCACCATATCAATACACCACTATGGATCCGCTCCCGTCTCCCTACAAGAACGCCATCCATAGCACTCACGCTTATCTTGCGTATTTTAGAGTATCCACTTTCACTTGTCTATGAACTGTACAGGAAACCCAGAAGTCCTTTACCGCAGACATGGCTATTCGAATAGATCGTATTAACCCTGCAGGGGTGTACTTTTTCACACACGCTCTTGCCACTTACCGCCATGTACACGTCATGTATCTCGGCAACCTTCAAGCGGAAGCCTGGCGAGGGTGTCGGCCACGACCTGACTAACCACACAAGTCTCTAATCCAGGTTTATCGCCTATTCGGGTTCCATCCGCAAGGAGATCTGGCCGGGGTGTCGCTCACGGCCCCAAACGATGTGTGCAGGGTTCCCAAGCCCACCATCCGGGTGCCACTTGGTACACCGGGCCACTGTGCCTAGTCTGTCCCAAGCCCACCTGTACCGGGTGCCACTTGGTAGACTACTAGCACTACCTACAAACACCAGAAACTAGTTGCAACTCCTGGACAGAGATCGAGTCGGTTAATAAGTCGAGAGAGTCAATTAAGGATCCCAATGTGTGGTAGTAGCTGTTCATGGATCACAAACACAGAACTCAGTTCCTAAGGACGGCTTCAATGAGACAACCCACCATGTACTCCTACATGGCCTCTCACCTCTACCTTTACCAAATCGTGTTCACACACTTAGCTCTCAACAGTAGGACATGTTCACACACCTCCAGTTCATCCCTGATGAATCAGACCTGACACAACTCTAAGCAATAGCAGGCATGACAAACAAGCATGAATGAGTGGGCAAATCAGGGCTCAAACAACTCCTACTCATACTAGTGGGTTTCATCTATTTACTGTGGCAATGACAGGCCATGCAGAGGATAAAGGGGTTCAACTACCATAGCAAGTGACAGTTGTATCGTTGTTGTCCTAATGTGGTAAAATAGAGCAGGAGCGAGAAAGTGGGATTGTATCGGAATGAACAAGGGGGTTTTGCTTGCCTGGCACTTCTGAAGATAGTATAGTTCTTCATCGGTGTCATCGAACTCATCGTCGAACATCATCTACTGAGAGGGGACAATCACCGGCAAACGAGAGGGAACACAATCAATGCAATGCACAATATGATGCATGATCATGACATGGAAAAATGAGTGTGTTTGGCTAATGCAACTTAGAACAGATTGGTTTGAGTTCATTTGAATCAAGGATTCAAATGCAAACCCAAAATAAGAGGTCATATTAGTGCATTAACTTGTTTCACCTAAACAGCAAGGTTAAAGTGTTCTAATATGCATGAAACCAATGCACATGGAAAGATTGGATTTTTCTAATCATTTTTCATATATAAATTATTTCATTTGGAGTTATAGACTAATTTATATGATTTTTAGAAGTTTTGGGTATTTTCTGGAATTTCCTGTATAAGAATAAATCCAGAAAAAGAGTTACTGCATCAGTACTACGTCACTGTGACGTCAGCGGTCAACGGGGCCGGTCCAGTCAAACTGACTAGTGGGTCCCGTCTGTCAGTAGTTAGTTAAACTAACTAAGTTTAGTTAGCATTAAACTAATACTAACCTTGTTTAGTTAGTGGCCTCGGGCCCACACGTCAGTGACCCAGGGGGTCAAACTGGGTCCACCCGGGGTCAATGGTCAGCGGGGTCAAAATCGCCAGCAACTCGACGCCGGCGAGGCCAGACACGGCGGGGCGATGCGGGTTTCGTGCTCCGGTGACCAAAACAACGGTGGAGCACGTCTACGCGTAGCTGGGAGCGGGCCGCATCCATTGGTGGTGTTGGTTAGGCTCGGGGTCGCCGGAAATGTTGTCGGCGATGAGCTGGGCGGCTACCGGGGTTCAAGTGAGGTCGAGCTCGTCGTTAGGGGGCACGGCGAGGCGCGTGGGGTGGTGTTTTGGGCTCCTGCGAGTGCGGTGAGGGCGGTGGTGTGCTCGGAATCGGGCCAACATGGTTGTGGCCACGATGGCGACGTGCGGTGGCGGCAGCGAGTGCGGCCGAGCTTGGTGCGGTCGATGCAGGGCTCAAGAGCGAGAAGGAGAGGGATGGAGAGGTGTAGCAGCTCACGTCGAACACGGCGGTGCAGACGACGCGGTCGGGGACGAGCTTGTGCGGCGGATACGGCGAGGGGGATCTATGGCGGCGTTCGGTGTAGACGAGCTCGATGGAGATGAGGGAGAGCGTGCGAGCGCTCGGGGCTTGGCTAGCTCGACGTTGCGGACGACGGTGGAGCTCTTGGACAAGTCAGTGCGGCGCGGGGACGACGACGGACGTGGGTTTCACGGTGGCGCGGGCGCGGCAGCGTCGGCCATGGTGGGAGAGGGCGAGGGAGAGAGGCAGGGGGCGTGTGAGGTGTCTGCGAGGTCGGGGCGACAATGTGGAGCCTGCCCAGGTGTCCACGGGCGCGGGCGGCAAGCAGGTGGTGCCATGGCGAGCTTGCGCTCATCGGCTTCACCTCTGTGCTTGCCTAGTGAGGACGAAGCAGCTGGCTGGCATGGGCCAGCACAGTGCTGGGCCTGCCAGGTGGGCTGCCAAGTGGGCTGCGGCCAGGTAAGTTCCCTCCTTCTCTTTTAAATTCTGTTTTTCTATTTTTCTGTAAGTTTGTGGCTTTATTAAAAATAGTTAGACACCTTCAAAAATCCTGAAAATAATCATAGGCTCTGTTTAGATTAATTCCAACAGCCCACACTTATTTCCAGAATTATTTGAGCATTTAAAATATTTAGTAGCATTTAAATGCCCAAATGCAAAGTACATATGATTTAATTCAGTGACCAAATATGTCATGGAAAAATGTGCAACACCTCTGGTTATGGTTCTAGCATTTTCCAAAAATGATGAACATTTTTGAAAGCCATTTGGATTCACTGAAAACATTTTTAGGTTGAACCTATTTGAATTCCATTTGGTACTAGGGTTTGGACATCCCCATTTCAAGTTTCTTTCAAAGCATAAACATGATGCACACATGAAGTTAGCCTAGTGCAATGCCAGAAGCTAGGGATGTGACACACAAGTATGTGGGACTATCGTTATCAACTTTACATCTTTTGGTATTCACACTATGAATATGTGTAACATTACGCTCGAGATTCATTAAGAATAAACCATTCACCAGCGGGGCATGACCATAAAACATATCTCTCATATAAATAGAACAACCATTATTCTCGGATTTAATTGAGTAGCCATCTCCAATTAAACGAGATCCTGATACAATGTTCATGCTCAAAGCTGGTACTAAATAACAATTATTGATGTTTAAAACTAATCCCATAGGTAAATGTAGAGGTAGCG
This sequence comes from Triticum aestivum, assembly GCF_018294505.1. NCBI lineage: Eukaryota > Viridiplantae > Streptophyta > Magnoliopsida > Poales > Poaceae > Triticum > Triticum aestivum. Next base: position 567,414,643 of record NC_057804.1, read on the forward strand.
TGCCGACGGCGATCACATCGACCTTGGAACCATTCCCGACGCGCATCGTCACCTCGTCCTTCGCCAGTCTCCGCTCATTCCACAGCTCCTTCTTTGAGTTACAAATATGAGCAACCGCACCGGTATCAAATACCCAAGAGCTACTACGAGTACTGGTAAGGTACACATCGATTACATGTATATCACATATGCCTTTGGTGTTGTCGGCCTTCTTGTCCGCTAAGTACTTGGGGCAGTTCCGCTACCAATGACCACTTCCCTTGCAATAAAATTACTCAGTCTCAGGCTTGGGTCCATTCCTTGGCTTCTTCCTGGCAACTGGCTTACCGGGCGCGGCAACTCCCTTGCCGTCCTTCTTGAAGTTCTTCTTACCCTTGCCTTTCTTGAACTTAGTGGTTTTATTCACCATCAACACTTGATGTTCCTTTTTGATCTCTACCTCCACTGATTTCAGCATTGAATATACCTCAGGAATGGTCTTTTCCATCCTCTGCATATTGAAGTTCATCACAAAGCTCTTGTAGCTCGGTGGGAGCGACTGAAGGATTCTGTCAATGACCGCGTCATCTAGGAGATTAACTCCTAGCTGAGTCAAGCGGTTGTGCAACCCAGACATCTTGAGTATGTGCTCACTGACAGAACTATTTTCCTCCATCTTATAACTGAAGAACTTGTCGGAGACTTCATATCTCTCAACCCGGGCATGAGCTTGGAAAACCATTTTCAGCTCTTCGAACATCTCATATGCTCCGTGTTGCTCAAAACGCTTTTGGAGCCCCGGTTCTAAGCTGTAAAGCATGCTGCACTGAACGAGGGAGTAATCATCGCACGAGACTGCCAAGCGTTCATAACATCTTGGTTCTCTGGGATTGGTGCCTCACCTAGCGGTGCTTCTAGGACATAATTTTTCTTGGCAGCTATGAGGATGATCCTCAGGTTCCGGACCCAGTCTGTATAGTTGCTGCCATCATCTTTCAGCTTGGTTTTCTCTAGGAACGCGTTGAAGTTGAGGGTAACATGGGCCATTTGATCTACAAGACATATTGTAGAGATTTTAGACTAAGTTCATGATAATTAAGTTCATCTAATCAAATTATTTAATGAACTCCCACTCAAATTATACATCCCTCTAGTCGTCTAAGTGAAACATGATCCGAGTCAACTAGGTCGTGTCCGATCATCACGTGAGACGGACTAGTTGACATCGGTGAACATCTCCATGTTGATCGTATCTTATATACGACTCATGCTCGACCTTTCGGTCCTCCGTGTTCCGAGGCCATGTCTATACATGCTAGGCTCGTCAAGTCAACCTAAGTGTACTGCGTGTGTAAATCTGGCTTACACCCATTGTATTCGAACGTTAGGATCTATCACACCCGATCATCACATGGTGCTTCGAAACAACGAACCTTCGCAACGATGCACAGTTAGGGGGAACACTTTCTTGAAATTATTATGAGGGATCATCTTATTTACTACCGTCGTTCTAAGTAAACAAGATGAAAAACATGATAAACATCACATGCAATCAAATAGTGACATGATATGGCCAATATCATATAGCTCATTTGATCTCCATCTTCGGGGCTCCATGATCATCTTCGTCACCGGCATGACACCATGATCTCCATCATCGTATCTCCATGAAGTTGCTCGCCAACTATTACTTCTACTACTATGGCTAACGCGTTTAGCAATAAAGTAAAGTAATTTACATGGCGTTAATCATTGACACGCAGGTCATACAATAATTAAGACAACTCCTATGGCTCCTGCCGGTTGTCATACTCATCGACATGCAAGTCGTGATTCCTATTACAAGAACATGATCTCATACATCACATATATATCATTCATCATTCATCACAACTTTTGGCCATATCACATCACAAATCATATGCTGCAAAAACAAGTTAGACGTCCTCTAATTGTTGTTGCATGTTTTACGTGGCTGCAATAGGGTTCTAGCAAGAACGTTTTCTTACCTACGTAAAAGCCATAACGTGATTTGCCAACTTCTATTTACCCTTCATAAGGACCCTTTTCATCGAATCCGCTCCAACTAAAGTGGGAGAGACAGACACCCGCTAGCCACCTTATGCAACTAGTGCATGTCAGTCGGTGGAACCTGTCTCACGTAAGCGTACTGTTGGGGAACGTAGCAAAAATTCAAAAAATTTCCTACGTGTTACCAAGATCTATCTATGGAGAGACTAGCAACGAGGGGAAGGAGAGTGCATCTACATGCCCTTGTAGATCGCTAAGCGGAAGCGTTCAAGAGAACGGGGTTGAAGGAGTCGTACTCGTCATGATCCAAATCACCGGAGATCCTAGTGCCGAACGGACGGCACCTCCGCGTTCAACACACGTACAGCCCGGTGACGTCTCCCATGCCTTGATCCAGCAAGGAGAGAGGGAGAGGTTGAGGAAGACTCCATCCAGAAGCAGCACGACGGCGTGGTGGTGGTGGAGGAGCATGGCAATCCTGCAGGGCTTCGCCAAGCACCGCGGGAGAGGAGGAGGACTTGGGAGAGGGGGAGGGCTGCGCCAGAACTTTTGTAAAGCTCCCATGCGCCTCCCCACTATATATAGGGGTGGAGGCGGCTGGTTCCTTGCCCTCCAAGTCCATTGGGGCGTTGGCAAAGGTGGGAGGAAAGAAATCCCATCATTTCCTTCCCCACCGATTGTTATCCCCCCTTTTTAGGGATCTTGATCTTATCCCTTTGGGATATGATCTTATTCCTTCTAAGGGGGAATCTTGGTGCGCCTTGACCAGGGGTGTGGGGCCTTGCCCCCACTACCCACGTTCATGTGGGTCCCCCCATGCAGGTGGGCCCCACTCCGGAACCTTCTAGAACCTTCCCGGTACAATACCAAAAATTCCCGAACATTTTCCGGTGGCCAAAATAGGACTTCCATATATAAATCTTTACCTCCGGACCATTTCGGAACTCCTCGTGACGTTCGGGATCTCATCCGGGACTTTGAACAATATTCGGAAACCACATACAAACTTCCTTTATAACCCTAGCGTCATCGAACCTTAAGTGTGTAGACCCTACGGGTTCAGGAACCATGCAGACATGACCGAGACGTTCTACGGTCAATAACCAACAGCGGGATCTGGATACCCATGTTGGCTCCCACATGTTCCACGATGATCTCATCGGATGAACCATGATGTCAAGGACTCAATCAATCCCGTATACAATTCCCTTTGTCTAGCGGTATTGTACTTGCCCGAGATTCGATCGTCGGTATACCGATACCTTGTTCAATCTCGTTACCGGCAAGTCTCTTTACTCGTTCCGTAACACATCATCCCATGATCAACCCCTTGGTCACATTGTGCACATTATGATGATGTCCTACCGAGTGGGCCCAGAGATACCTCTCCGTCACATGGAGTGACAAATCCCAGTCTCGATTCGTGCCAACCCAACAGACACTTTCGGAGATACCTGTAGTGCACCTTTATAGCCACCCAGTTACGTTGTGACGTTTGGTACACCCAAAGCATTCCTACGGTATCCGGGAGTTGCACAATCTCATGGTCTAAGGAAATGATACTTGACATTAGAAAAGCTTTAGCATATGAACTACAATCTTTGTGCTAGGCTTAGGATTGGGTCTTGTCCATCACATCATTCTCCTAATGATGTGATCCCGTTATCAACGACATCCAATGTCCATGGTCAGGAAACCGTAACCATCTATTGATCAACGAGCTAGTCAATTAGAGGCTTACTAGGGACATGGTGTTGTCTATGTATCCACACATGTATCTGAGTTTCCTATCAATACAATTATAGCATGGACAATAAACGATTATCATGGACAAGGAAATATAATAATAATAACTAATTTATCATTGCCTCTAGGGCATATTTCCAACAGTCTCCCACTTGCACTAGAGTCAATAATCTAGTTCACATCGCCATGTGATTAACACTGATAGGTCACATCGCCATGTGACCAACATCCAAAGAGTTTACTAGTGTCTAAACTAGTTCACATCACCATGTGATTAAGTCTCAATGAGTTCTCGGGTTTGATCATGTTTTGCTTGTGAGAGAGGTTTTAGTCAACGGGTCTGCAACATTCAGATCCGTATGTACTTCGCAAATCTCTAGGTCATATTGTAAATGCTGCTTCCATGCTCCACTTAGAGCTTTTCCAAATGGTCGCTCCACTATACGTATCCGGTTTGCTACTCAGAGTCATTCAGATAGGTGTTAAAGCTTGCATCGTCGTAACCCTTTACGCTGAACTCTTTATCACCTCCATAATCGAGAAACAAATCCTTATTCCTCTAAGGATAATTTTGACCGCTATCTGGTGATCCACTCCTTGATCACCTTTGTACCCTCTTGCCAGACATGTGGCAAGGCACACTTCAGGTGCGGTACTTAGCATAGCATACTGTAGAGCCTACGTCTGAAGCATAGGGGACGACCTTCGTACTTTTTCTCTATTCTGCCGTGGTCGAGCTTTAAGTCTTAACTTCATACCTTAGATCTCAGGCAATAACTCCTTCTTTGACTGATCCATCTTGAACACCTTCAAGATAATGTCAAGGTATATGCTCATTTGAAAGTACCATTAAGTGTTTTGATCTATCCTTATAGATCTTGATGCTCAATGTTCAAGCAGCTTAATCCAGGTTTTCTATTGAAAAACACCTTTCAAATAACCCTATATGCTTTCCAGAAATTCTACATAATTTCTGATCAACAATATGTCAACAACATATACTCATCAGAAATTCTATAGTGCTCCCACTCACTTCTTTGGAAATACAAGTTTCTCATAAACTTTGTATAAATCCAAAATCTTTGATCATCTCATCAAAGCGTACATTCCAACTCCGAGATGCTTGGTCCAGTCCTTAGAAGGATCGCTGGAGCTAGCATACCTTTTAGCATCCTTAGGATCGACAAAACCTTTCTGATTGTATTGTATACAACCTTTCCCTACGAAAACTGGTAAGGAAACTCGTTTTGACATCCATCTGCTAGATTTCATAAATACAGCTAATCCTAACATGATTCCAACGGACTTAAGCATCGCTACGGATGAGAAAATATCATTGTAGTCAACTTCCTTGAACTTGTGAAAAAACTCTTCGCCACAAGTCGAGCTTCATAGACGGTGACATTACCGTCCACGTCCGTCTTCTTCTTAAAGATCCATTTATCTCAATGGCTTGCCGATCATCGGGCAAGTCCACCAAAGTCCATGCTTTGTTCTGATACATGCATCCTATCTCGGATTTCATGGCTTCTAACCATTTGTTGGAATTTGGGTCCACCATTCCTTCTCCATAGCTCGTAGGTTCATTGTTTTCTAGCAACATGACCTTCAAGACAGGATTACTGTACCACTCTGAAGCAGTACGCATCCTTGTTACCCTACGAGGTACGGTAGTGACTTGATCTGAAGTTTCATGATCACTATCATAAGCTTCTACTTCAATTGGTGTAGGTGCCACAGGAACAACTTCCTGTGCCCTGCTACACACTAGTTGTAGTGACGGTTCAATAACCATATCAAGTCTCCACCATCCTCCCACTCAACTTTTCGAGAAAAACTTTTCCTCGAGAAAGGACCCGGTTCAAGAAACAATCCCTATTGCTTTCGGATCTGAATTAGGAGGTATACCCAACTGTTTTGGGTGTCCTATGAAGATGCATTTTATCCGCTTTGGGTTCGAGCTTATCAACCTGAAACTTTTTCACATAAGTGTCGCAGCCCCAAACTTTTAAGAAACGACAACTTAGGTTTCTCCAAACCACAGTTCAAACGATGTCGTCTCAACGGAATTACGTGGTGCCCCATTAAAGTGAGTGCGGTTGTCTCTAATGCCTAACCCATGAATGATAGTGGTAATTCGATAAGAGACATCATGGTAGGCACCATATCCAATAGGGTGCAACTATGATGTTCGGACACACCATCACACTATGGTGTTCCAGGCGGTATTAATTGTGAAACAATTTCCACAATGTCTTAATTGCGTGCCAAAGCTTGTAACTCAGATACTCATCTCTATGATCATATCATAGACATTTTATCCTCTTGTCACGACGATCTTCAACTTCACTCTGAAATTACTTGAACCATTCAATAATTCAGACTTGTGTTTCATCAAGTAAATATACTCAACATCTACTCGAATCATCTGTGAAGTAAGAACATAATGATATTCACTGCATGCCTCAGCACTCATTGGACTGCACACATCAAAATGTGTTACTTCCAACAAGTTGCTATCTTGTTCCATTTTACTGAAAAACGAGGCTTTTTAGTCATCTTGCCCATGTGGTATGATTTGCATATCTCAAGTGATTCAAAATCAAGTGAGTCCAAACGATCCATCTGCATGGAGTTTCTTCATGCGTATACACCAATAGACATGGTTCGCATGTCTCAAACTTTTCAAAAACGAGTGAGTCCAAAGATCCATCAACATGGAGCTTCTTCATGCGTTTTATACCAATATGACTTACATGGCAGTGCCACAAGTAAGCGGTACTATCATTACTATCTTATATCTTTTGGCATGAAAATGTGTATCACTACGATCGAGATTCAATAACCATTCGTTTCAGGTGCAAGACCATTGAAGGTATTATTCAAATAAACAGAGTAACCATTATTCTCCTTAAATGAATAACCGTTTTGCGATAGACATAATCCAATCATGTCTATGCTCAACGCAAACACCAAATGACAATTATTCATGTTTAATACTAATCTTGATGGTAGAGGGAGCGTGCGATGTTTGATCACATCAAACTTGGAAACACTTCCAATACATATCGTCAGCTCACCTTTAGCTAGTCTCCGTTTATTCCGTAGCTCTTTTATTTCGAGTTACTAACACTTAGCAACCGAACCGGTATCTTAATACCCTAGTGCTACTAGGAGTACTAGTAAAGTACACATTAACATAATGTATATCCAATATACTTCTATCGACCTTGCCAGCCTTCTCATCTACCAAGTATCTTGGGTAATTCTGCTCCAGTGGTTGTTCCCCTTATTACAGAGCACTTAGTCTCGGGTTTGGGTTCAACCTTGGGTTTCTTCACTAGAGCAACAGCTGATTTGCCATTTCATGAAGTATCCCTTCTTGCCCTTGCCCTTCTTGAAACTAGTGGTTTCACCAACCATCAACAATTGATGCTCCTTCTTGATTTCTACTTTCGCGGTGTCAAACATCGCGAATACCTCAAGGATCATCATATCTATCCCTGATATGTTATAGTTCATCACGAAGCTCTAGCAGCTTGGTGGCAATGACTTTGGAGAAACATGACTATTTCTGGAAGATCAACTCCCACTCAATTCAAGTGATTGTCGCACTCAGACAATCTGAGCACAAGCTCAACGATTGAGCTTTTCTCCCTTAGTTTGCAGGCTAAAAATCGTCGGAGGTCTCATACCTCTTGACGTGGGCATGAGCCTGAAATCCCAATTTCAGCCCTCAAAACATCTCATATGTTCCGCGATGTTTCGAAAACGTCTTTGGTGCCTCAACTCTAAACCGTTTAACTGAACTATCACGTAGTTATCAAAACATGTATGTCCGATGTTCGCAACATCCACAGACGACGTTTGGGGTTCGGCACACTGAGCGGTGCATTAAGGACATAAGCTTTCTATTGTCCGCATAATTGCTACTGTCAACTTTCAACTATATTTTCTCCAGGAACATATCTAAACAGTGGAACTAAAGCGCAAGCTTATGACATAATTTGCAAAGATCTTTTGACTATGTTCAGGATAATTAAGTTCATCTTATGAACTCCCACTCAGATAGACATCCCTCTAGTCATATAAGTGATTACATGATCCGAGTTAACTAGGCCGTGTCCGATCATCACGTGAGACGGACTAGTCATCATTGGTGAACATCTTCATGTTGATCGTATCTGCTATACGACTCATGCTCGACCTTTTGGTCTCTTGTGTTCCGAGGCCATGTCTGTACATGCTAGGCTCGTCAAGTCAACCTAAGTGTTTTGCATGTGTAAATCTGGCTTACACCCGTTATTTGTGAACGTAAGAATCTATCACACCCGATCATCACGTGGTGCTTCGAAACGACGAACTTTCGCAACGGTGCATAGTTAGGGGGAACACTTTCTTGAAATTTTAATGAGGGATCATCTTATTTACTACCGTTGTTTTAAGCAAATAAGATACATAAATATGATAAACATCACATGCAATCAAATAGTGACATGATATGGCCAATATCATTTTGCTCCTTTTGATCTCCATCTTCGGGGCTCCATGATCATCATCGTCACCGGCATGACACCATGATCTTCATCATCATGATCTCCATCATCGTGTCTCCATGAAGTTGTCTCGCCAACTTATTACTTCTACTACTATGGCTACCGGTTAGCAATAAAGTAAAGTAATTACATGGCATTGTTCAATGACACGCAGGTCATACAATAAATAAAGACAACTCCTATGGCTCCTGCCGGTTGTCATACCCATTGTCGGTGTCAAAACCGGCGGATCTCGGGTAGGGGGTCCCGAACTGTGCGTCTAGGCGGATGGTAACAGGAGACGAGGGACATGAGGTTTTTACCCAGGTTCGGGCCCTCTTGATGGAGGTAAAACCCTACATCCTGCTTGATTAATATTGATGATGTGGGTTACAAGAGTAGATCTACCACGAGATCAAGGAGGCTAAACCCTAGAAGCTAGCCTATGGTATGATTGTTGTTCGTCCTATGGACTAAAGCCATCCGGTTTATATAGACATCGGAGAGGGCTAGGGTTACACAGAGTCGGTTACAATGGTAGGAGATCTACATATCTGTACCGCCAAGCTTGCCTTCCACGCCAAGGAAAGTCCCATCCGGACACGGGACGAAGTCTTCAATCTTGTATCTTCATAGTCTTGGAGTCCGGCCGATGATGGTAGTTCGGCTATCCGGACACCCCCTAGTCCGGGACTCCCTCAGTAGCCCCTGAACCAGGCTTCAATGACGACGAGTCTGGCGCGCATGTTGTCTTCGGCATTGCAAGGCGGGTTCCTCCTCCGAATAATTTATAGAAGATTGTGAACACCAGGATAGTGTCCGGCTCTGCAAAAATAAATTCCACATACCACCGTAGAGAGAATAACATTACACAAGATCAATCTGCTGATGTATTCTGCGGCGTGACGTCACACCACTTCCAAGCCTTTACTCAAATTGTTTTTATTGTTCCACCTCAGCGCGTTTAGCGAAGCGGTTTCCTTGGCACGTCTTGTCGAAGCAGATATCGTGTTCCCCTTATTCCGGGATTCCCATCAATACGGACGTGGGTAACCCAACCGCGCCCGTCGCCACGCCCCCTCCATCGAAGGCGGGTTCCAAACGGTCATGGGGACGGCTCTTGGTATTCTTCTTCTTTATAATGAGACGAAGGCCCGTTCTTTTTATTCAATCCTCTATCGAATCCGCCCCTCTCCCCGAGTTCCAACACCCAGGGCTCCAAATTCGGGTACCTTCGATCTTCGACAATGTCCGGTCCTGACCTACGAGGCCGGTGGATGCCTTCCTCCGTCACGGAAGAGGACGTGCTAAAGCTGAGAGACGCCAGGTACTTAACCTACGAGATTTCGCATAGGCTGCCTGCCCGAGGGCAAGTTATCCCAACTCCCGAGCCTGGCGAGAGCGTCGTGTTCGTGTCTCACCTCCGTCAGGGTTTAGGCTTCCCGACGGATCCCTTCGTGAGGGGGCTCATGTTTTACTATGGGCTGGAATTCCATGACTTGGCTCCGGAGTCCATCCTCCATATCTCATCATTCATTGTCGTCTGTGAAGCCTTCCTCCGCACTACCCCTCACTTTGGCTTGTGGCTCAAAACCTTCAACGTGGAGCTGAAGATGATTGAGGGGTGTCAGGCAGAGTGTGGCGGGGCGATTATAAGCAAGAGGGCCGAAGCTCCATGGCCCAAGGGCTCTTTCCAGGAGGAGCTCGGCTTGTGGCAACAGGAGTGGTTTTATATCACCGCTCCCCGGGGCAGCAGGCAGAAGCCGCCGCCCGTCTTCTGCTCGGGCCCTCCACGGCAGCTGGCGTCATGGGTCAACAAGGGGCGTGACTGGGGGCCGCCCAAAGACGTCCCCCTGTTGCCGGACCGGATTCGAGGCCTCCAAGAAAGGGAGATCAATCTGGTCGCAGTGGTACAGGTCATGTTGATCTGGTGCCTACTGCCCTGCAAACATCGCCCCCTCCGCCTGTGGGAATTTAATCCAGAGGGGCCACAAGCTCTTCAACACTTCATGGGTTTGACACCCATGGAGATGTATAAACTGTTCTTCAGATCGCAAGAGACGCATCCGGAATTGACCGAGGACGCTGGCCTAAGCTGCAATCGCCCGGATACTCAAGTAAGTAGCCTTGTGTCCGGACACACCGTCCATTTATTTATCGTGAGCTTGCCTTTTAACCAGCTTTCCCTGGACAGGAGTGGATAGCGCAAGCAAAACTGATACAGTGTCCGGCCCCCCTCCCTGAGACCACGCAGGATCCCGTGTTAATCAAAATGTTGGAGGTTGCACCTTCGAATGAGGGAGAAGGGGGGCATGGGGAAACTGTCACCTCTGCCAAGGAGGTTTTTAGTAAGGGAGGAATCGAGAGTCCCTCCTTCCAGGGGGAGAAGAGGACCGCTTCCGAAGACCCGGAGGCCAAGGCCTCAAAGCGGGGAAAGAAATCTGTACCGGAAGGTCCTGCGCCGGGAAGAGCCCCGGTCGTAATGTCTCCTCGGAGGAATCAGCCCTCTAATGAGCCGTAAGTAAAAAGGGGAATTTTATAATTATTAGACACCCCTGCTTAATGTCTAAAGGTAACCGAAGTTTTTACCTTGTAGTTCGGATCTCAGCCCATCTCAGCACAGCTCATCTTCGGGAGACCTTCGTCCGGAGATGATGGAGAGCGAAACGCCTCCATCTGCCGCCCCATCGCACAGGGCGGACGACCCTGAGGTGTCGTCGCGGAGGGTCTCCCCGAGTCCGGCTGGGCCGGAGAGTTTGGCACCCATTGGAGTACGGCCGGTGGAGCTGCAGGATTTGCTTAAGAGGGCATCCATCTCAGAAGATCACCGCACATTAATGGGTAATGTGATTGAGAGGATCTCGTCCATCGAAAGCGGGTTGTATGAGGCCGTCGAAAGTTTACTGACGGGATTTGAGGTACGCAAAAAATAACATACCCGTTGACAGTTTTGCACATGAAGTGCGACCTGTATAGTAGCCCCTGAGACTTGGTATGCTGTCGAAAACGGCAGCGTGCCTAGGATCATAATCTCAGTTATTAACTATCGCCTTTCCTATGCAGGTGGTGGAACGTTCGGTGGCCAGCCGGACGGATGGATTCGCCGAGCTGAAGAAGCAACTCGACGCTGCAGATGCGGACATCTCGCTGGTCAATAAACGACTTGATGAGTCACAAGGTATGTGATTGCGCCGCGGTCGCTTAGTAAGGGAGTTGATGCCCATTCCTTACAAGTTGTATGCTTGATGCAGATGGTGCTGCTGCTGTGGAAGACCTTCGAGCAGAACTTGCTCGGGCCAAGGAGCAAGACAGAAAAAGCGAGGCGGCTGCCTTGAAGGCAGCGGAAGAGCTAGAAGCCGAGAAGGCTGCTCACTGCCGAAGCAGGGAGGAGATGGCCGGAATGGCCATGAAATTAAAAGTTGCTACCGACCGCCTGGAGGTTCTTGAAGGAGAACGCCGAGCAGAGCAAGAGGACCTGAAGAAGGACAATGCCGAAGCCAAGGATGCCCGTAGTGCGATGCGGGCTATGAAGGAGGAACTGCGTCAGGTCGGAGACATTGTGGCTGGAAAGCACTTTATGCTGCGTAGGGAAGTTCACGGATCCGAAGTATGCTTAGCTGGGCCGATTGTACGGTGCGGAGGATCCTTATCTGGACTTGGCGGCGAGTGCGGCTGACGCAGTCGTGCACTTTTGAAGCCAGGAGGATCATGAAATGGAAGAGCTTTTCTGGTCTCAATTCCATAGTCCGGAGCGTCCACTTCTGTTGAGTGATCGGCTGGTTGAGTGGGCTGAGCTGAATAGATTGTCCGGACTGGCCATGATGGATGTGGTCACTCATCTGTGGCCGAAAAGGCCCAAGCCGAAGAGTTATTTTGGCTTGTTGCAGCAATTCCTTGGGGTAGTGCCACATATTAAGGCGATGAAGCGGTCGGCATGCATAGAAGGTGCACGGATGGCTCTCGCCCATGGTAAAACATACTGGGCGGAGATGGATGCCACCGCTGTTGCATCCCGGGGTTCGGACAAAAGCCGATTCCCCACCGAGCATTACTTTGAGGAAGTCCTGCAGGGCGCTCGTATAATAGAGTCGCAGTGCTCGAAAGATGTTATGTTTGAATGACATGTATGATTTCTAAGATCATGTTTATAATGCAATGACTTTTTATACTTGTGTGTTCAAGTATTGAACTATCTCCTGTGCGGCCGTATATGTATGTATAATCTGAAAGATGGTAGTCTTTGGCTTCAGCCCCCACGCACATGGTGCGGGGGTGTTTGCAAAAAAACGCTTTTTCACACTTAATCCAACGTCTTGGTCCTTTTAAGGAGGTGATAGCATAGCAAACTAGGCAACCGGACTATAATGCTTTATCACTTTCACTTAGCCATAGGAGCTCGAATGTGGGGCTACTATATAGCCCCTGATGGCACCGCGCTTCTCCGAACTTGGGGCGCCTATGTGCCTGACCGGGAAGCGGTCCTTCGTCAAAGCGGAGGAATTATAAACATTCCAATGGTCGATCGAGTGGTTGACCAGTCTCTCGCTATATCATGACAGTCAGTTTTCGGCTTTCTCTACTGAGGTGCTCTCCCGGCCGAACCGGGGCACAATCGCAGTAGTTCTCCTGGTGCCGCGTTAGCCGATGATACGGAACGTAAGGCAGCAAAACACAGGAGCCGGGCAAACCCAACATTTGAACAAAGAAATGATTCGGAGCTGATGCATATAAGGCCTAACTCGAGACGCCGAACACTCCCTGAGGTGTTCGGTCTTTATGATATCGGGTAGAATAAAAGCCCTAAGCCCCTAGTGTCCAGGTATAGGCGGGAACTTCTGACGCGGCCGATGCCAAAACGCCAGCCTCCTCCTCGGCTCTGGTAAGAAACCGGGGGATGTTTATCAACAAGAGACAGTGAGAAAGGTTTACGCAGGGTCTTAATCTGAAAAGAATCCTTGCAACGGGTCCCTACTGCACGTCTGCGCCTGTGTCTCCGTTGTGCTATATCCTGGACGGGTGTAGCACGTGCTTCATCTGTAAAAGAGAAGGACTTAGTTTCTAAGAAATATCATGCAAAAAGTGTATCAAAATAAAGTATAATTTGGAAGATGAAGAAAGTTGAGCTTTATTAGCTTTCATCATTTATGCGCGCGGCCCCCTAAAAAAAGGGGTATGCGGCTGGGAAGCCCCTTGTTAAGTTACGCCGGACTCATCTAACCATGTCCGAGTGTCTAAATGACCTGTTTTTAGGGGCTTTGACATGCAAGGTCGGAATAATGTGTGGCTGTCTAGGCAGCCGCACGTTCTCCATGGTCGAGAGACACCTGGAGTCTTAAGAATATGCCATGTGGACCGGGCATTTTTAAGCATAAGAGACGCGTAATGTGGTATTGCATTAAAGTGGGCGAAAGCTGCACGCCCAGTAGTGCTTAAGGGCTACTGCTAAATGGGGTGATGGAGGGTGAGCTTTTCGCGACGGAGGTTGTCGGATGAACCGAACACGACCCCTAGTGGTACAGACCCTGTAAGATTGGCTAAAAAGGCCTGGTGTCACTCCTTTGAAGGAAGTGCTTGCTATAGCGAATTTTGGTGGGTTCTATCCCCAGTCTGCGGACGGTGTCCTGGTATAGCAGGGGCCGCGCTGCGTGTTATCACGTGAAGTGAGTTCACTGTTTGACTTCTAATGGGAAAGTCTTTTGGTTTCCGGAGCGCTGCTTTTGGGTTTCGTCACTTTCACTTGGTGTGTCGAGCCCTTTGTGTTCGGTGTTAAGTCGGCCGGACTGCTTGAAGACCCAACAATCTCTGTGAGTATGGTTTGCAGGCCTCCCGGAGGTACCGTGTATTTGACACAGTCTATCCAGAATCTTGTTGCGGTTGGATAGCTCGTCACTGTTATCCTTTAAGGGCAGTGTTTTGTTGTTCGGTCGAGAGCTTTTGAATCCGGCGTTGACCGCCGTACTATTTGGGCCATTCTCCTTGTTCCGGCGCTCATCTTTTTTGCGTTGTGATTTCCCATTTCCATCCCTGATTTCGGATGTACTCGGGTCGCTGGTGCTGCATCTAGCCAACAAGTTGTCTTCCCCCGCGCAAAAGCGGGTCATGAGACTTGTTAGTGCGGCCATTGTTCTTGGTTTTCCTGGCCGAGGTGTCTGGCGAGCCATTCGTCTCGGACGTTGTGTTTGAAGGCTGCTAAGGCTTCAGCGTCCAGACAGTCGACTATTTGGTTCTTTTTAGTGAGGAACCTGTTCCAGAATTTGCGTGCTGATTCTCCGGGCTGTTGAGTTATGTGACTTAAATCATCTGCATCCGGAGGCCAGACATAAGTCCCCTGAAAATTTGCTTGAAACGCATCCTCAAGCTCTTCCCAACTTCCAATCGTATTTTCTGGGAGGCTTTTAAGCCAATGTCGAGCCGGCCCTTTGAGCTTGAGGGGTAGGTATTTTATGGCATGGAGATCGTCTCCTCTTGCCATATGTATGTGTAGGATATAATCCTCAATCCAGACTCCGGTGTCTGTTGTTCCATCGTATGCCTCTATGTTTACGGGTTTGAATCCCGCTAGAAATCCATGATCCAGTACCTCGTCGGTAAAATATAGTGGGTGTGCGGCGCCCCTGTATTTGGGTGTGCCGTTGTCTTCAAATGCTCGGCTGGTTGTGTTACTTCCTGGGGTCTTCTTTTTTGGCCCATAAATAGACCTGGCCGGGTTATCCTTTTTCCGAGGATCTTTAGCTGATCGTGTGCCGGCTTGAGTGCGGCGCCCCTTGTTGCTCTTGGCCTGTCATCTGGTCGTCTATCCGTCCAGGCGGCTTCTTTCTTTTTTGACTGCGGGGGCTCTAAGGCCTCCTCGTCAAATTCGGGCAACAGCTTGCGCTTCGGGTAGCTCTTTGTCTGGTGACTAGTGCCATATTTATCTGCGGTGTTGAGTACTTTGCTCCATCTCATTCTGAGTGCGTCCTCCGTTGTTTTGAGCTTCCGCTTTTGCTTCTTCAAACTTCTTGCATTGGCGACAAGCCTTTTATGAAGATTCATATGCTCTGGTGATGTGAGATGATCTTCATCGGGGATGGGTTGCTTGTCCAGTTCATGTCCGGCTGGCTGCTTCTTGACGTGTGCGTCGTCCACTGCTTCGCCCTGCTCTAGGGCCGGGTCCGTATGGGTGCCGTTTTTGTCGATGCCGGTCTTCGGGCGGCACTTGCGTCGCCGCTTTGTTTGTTTGTTGGGGGAGTTGTCCTTCGCTGTTTTGAGCTTCCGCTTCCTTTTGGTGTGTCCACCATGTATACGTTGTGAGCTGGGGTGGCTTTCCCGTGCCCGTTAGGCGCTGGTTCTTGGTCGTCTCCGGCATCGTCGTCCATACCGTCGATGTCTTCGGAGTTGTAGTCTAGCATGTCGATTAGATCGTCGACAGCGGCTACCAAGTGGGTGGTGGGTGGGCTTTGAATTTCTTTGTCGTCCGCATCCCAACCTTCCTGACCACAGTCCGGCCAGGGCTCTCCTAATAACGAGAGATACTTTAGCGAACTCAAGATGTCGCCGAAAGGTGTGTGTTGAAAGATGTCCGCTGCGGTGAATTCCATGATTGGCACCCAATCGGATTCGATCGGGGAGGGCTCGGGGGGTTCGGAGTCCGGCGAGGAGTCCAGCACCTCGGAGTCACGAGCTTTATGAGGGACAAAGTCAGTGTTCGGCTCTATCGCCATAGAGGTTGCAGCCCCCGAGGCGGTGTCTAGCCATCCGTCCTCGATCTGCGCAGCCGGCTCCGAATTGAAGATCGGAGCGGGTTCGAGTGCGGCCTCTAGGGTATTGTCCGGCTGCAGAGCTAAATCATGCTCGTCGTGACAGTGCGGCACGCTCGGCTGTGGCTCGAATCCGTTGAGGATCAAGTCCCCGCGGATGTCAGCCGTGAAGTTCAAACTTCCAAATCTGACCTGACGGCCAGGGGCGTAGCTTTTGATCTGCTCCAGATGGCCAAGCGAATTGGCCCGCAGTGCAAAGCCGCCGAATACGAAGATCTGTCCAGGGAGAAAGGTCTCACCCTGGACTGCGTCGTTGATGATGGTCAGAGAAGCCATCGAGCCTATCGGTGACGACACAGAGGAACTCTCAATGAAAGCACCAATGTCGGTGTCAAAACCGGCGGATCTCGGGTAGGGGGTCCCGAACTGTGCGTCTAGGCGGATGGTAACAGGAGACGAGGGACACGATGTTTTTACCCAGGTTCGGGCCCTCTTGATGGAGGTAAAACCCTACGTCCTGCTTGATTAATATTGATGATGTGGGTTACAAGAGTAGATCTACCACGAGATCAAGGAGGCTAAACCCTAGAAGCTAGCCTATGGTATGATTGTTGTTCGTCCTATGGACTAAAGCCATCCGGTTTATATAGACACCGGAGAGGGCTAGGGTTACACAGAGTCGGTTACAATGGTAGGAGATCTACATATCCGTACCGCCAAGCTTTCCTTCCATGCCAAGGAAAGTCCCATCCGGACACGGGACGAAGTCTTGGAGTCCGGCCGATGATGGTAGTTCGGCTATTCGGACACCCCCTAGTCCGGGACTCCCTCACCCATCAACATGCAAGTCGTGATTCCTATTACAAGAACATGATCAATCTCATACATCACATACCATTCATCACATTCTTCTTGGCCATATCACATCACATAGCATACCCTGCAAAAACAAGTTAGACGTCCTCTAATTGTTGTTTGCATGTTTTACGTGGCTGCTATGAGATTCTAGCAAGAACGTTTCTTACCTACGCAAAAACCACAACGTGATATGTCAATTGCTATTTACCCTTCATAAGGACCCTTTTCATCGAATCCGATCCGACTAAAGTGGGAGAGACTAGCACCCGCTAGCCACCTTATGCAACAAGTGCATGTCAATCGGTGGAACCTGTCTCACGTAAGAGTACGTGTAAGGTCGGTCTGGGCCGCTTCATCCCACGATGCCGCCGAATCAAGATTGGACTAGTAACGGTAAGCATATTGAACAACGTCAACGCCCACAACTACTTTGTGTTCTACTCGTGCAAAGTATCTAAGCAATAGACCTAGCTCATGATGCCACCGTTGGGGAACGTAGCAAAAATTCAAAATTTTCCTACGTGTTACCAAGATCTATCTATGGAGAGACTAGCAACGAGGGGAAGGAGAGTGCATCTACATACCCTTGTAGATCGCTAAGCGGAAGCGTTCAAGAGAACGGGGTTGAAGGAGTCGTACTCGTCGTGATCCAAATCACCGGAGATCCTAGTGCTGAACGGACGGCACCTCTGCGTTCAACACACGTACAGCCCGGTGACGTCTCCCATGCCTTGATCCAGCAAGGAGAGAGGGAGAGGTTGAGGAAGACTCCATCCAGCAGCAGCACGATGGCGTGGTGGTGGTGGAGGAGCATGGCAATCCTGCAGGGCTTCGCCAAGCACCGCGGGAGAGGAGGAGGACTTGGGAGAGGGGGAGGGCTGCGCCAGACTTTTGTAAAGCTCCCATGCGCCTCCCCACTATATATAGGGGTGGACGGAGCTGGTTCCTTTCCCTCCAAGTCCATTGGGGCGTTGGCAAAGGTGGGAGGAAAGAAATCCCATCATTTCCTTCCCCACCGATTGTTATCCCCCCTTTTTAGGGATCTTGATCTTATCCCTTCGGGATGTGATCTTATTCCTTCTAAGGGGGAATCTTGGTGCGCCTTGACCAGGGGTGTGGGGCCTTGCCCCCACTACCCACATCCATGTGGGTCCCCCCATGCAGGTGGGCCCCACTCCGGAACCTTCTAGAACCTTCCCGGTACAATACCGAAAATTCCCGAACATTTTCTGGTGGCTAAAATAGGACTTCCATATATAAATCTTTACCTCCGGACCATTCCGGAACTCCTCGTGACGTCCGGGATCTCATCCGGGACTTCGAACAACATTCGGAAACCACATACAAACTTCCTTTATAACCCTAGCGTCATCGAACCTTAAGTGTGTAGACCCTACGGGTTCAGCAACCATGCAGACATGACCGCGACGTTCTACGGTCAATAACCAACAGCGGGATCTGGATATCCATGTTGGCTCCCACATGTTCCACGATGATCTCATCGGATGAACCACGATGTCAAGGACTCAATCGATCCCGTATACAATTCCCTTTGTCTAGCGGTATTGTACTTGCCCGATATTCGATCGTCGGTATACCGATACCTTGTTCAATCTCGTTACCGGCAAGTCTCTTTACTCGTTCTGTAACAAATCATCCCGTGATCAACCCCTTGGTCACATTGTGCACATTATGATGATGTCCTACCGAGTGGGCCCATAGATACCTCTCCGTCACACGGAGTGACAAATCCCAGTCTCGATTCGTGCCAACCCAATAGACACTTTTGGAGATACCTGTAGTGCACCTTTATAGCCACCCAGTTACGTTGTGATGTTTGGTACACCCAAAGCATACCTACGGTATCTGGGAGTTGCACAATCTCATGGTCTAAGGAAATGATACTTGACATTAGAAAAGCTTTAGCATACGAACTATGATCTTTGTGCTAGGCTTAGGATTGGGTCTTGTCCATCACATCATTCTCCTAATGATGTGATCCCGTTATCAACGACATCCAATGTCCATGGTCAGGAAATCGTAACCATCTATTGATCAACGAGCTAGTCAATTAGAGGCTTACTAGGGACATGGTGTTGTTTATGTATCCACACATGTATCTGAATTTCCTATCAATACAATTATAGGATGGACAATAAACGATTATCATGAACAAGGAAATATAATAATAATAACTAATTTATCATTGCCTCTAGGGCATATTTCTAACACGTACGTGTAAGGTCGGTCCAGGCCGCTTCATCCCACAATACCGCTGATGCAAAATAAGACTAGTAGTGGCAAGAAAGTTGAAAACATCTACGCCCACAACAAATTTTGTTCTACTCGTGCAAAGAGAACTACGCATAGACCTAGCTCACGATGCCACTGTTGGGGAACGTTGTAGAAAATAAAAAAATTCTACGCTTTCACCAAGATCAATCTATGAGTTCATCTAGCAACGAGAGAAAGGAGTGCATCTACATACCCATGTAGATCGCGAGCGGAATCGTTCAAGAGAACGGGGTTGAGGGAGTTGTACTCGTCATGATCCAAATCACCGATGATCCTAGTGCTGAACGGACAGCACCTGCGCGTTCAACACATGTTTGAGGAAGACGTCTCCTCCTTCTTGATCCAGCAAGGGGGAAGGAGAGGTTGACGGAGATCCAGCAGCACGACGGCGTGGTGGTGGATGCAGCAGTGATCTCGGCAGGGCTTCGCCGAGCTTCTACGAGAGGGGGAGGTTTAACAATGGGAGAGGGAGGCGCCAAGAGCATGGTTGCAGCTGCCCTCCCTCCCCCCCTCTTTATATAGGCCCCCTAGGGGGGCCGGCCATTGGAGATGGGATCTCCAAGGGGGGCGGCGGACAGGGGAGGAGACTTGCCCCCCAAGCCAGGTCGAGGCGCCCCCACCCCTAGGCTTTCCAACCCTAGGCGCAGGGGGGCTCAAGGAGGGGCGCACCAGCCCACCAGGGGCTGGTTCCCCTCCCACTTCAGCCCATGGGGCCCTCCGGGATAGGTGGCCCCATCTGATGGACCCTCGGGACCCTTCCGGTGGTCCCGGTACAATACCGGTGACCCCCAAAACTTTCTCGATGGCTGAAACCTGACTTCCTATATATAATTCTTCACCTCCGGACCATTCAGGAACTCCTCGTGACGTCCGGGATCTCATCCGGCACTCCGAAAAACTTTCGTGTTACTTCATACTAATATCTCTTCAACCCTAGTGTCACCGAACCTTAAGTGTGTAGACCCTACGGGTTCGGGAGACATGCAGACATGACCAAGATGCCTCTCCAGTCAATAACCAACAGCGGGATCTGGATACCCATGTTGGCTCCCACATACTCCTCGATGATCTCATCGTATGAACCACGATGTCGAGGATTCAATCAACCCCGTATACAATTCCCTTTGTCAATCGGTACGTTACTTGCCTGAGGCTCGATCGTCGGTATCCCAATACCTCATTTAATCTCGTTACCGGCAAGTCACTTTACTCGTACCGTAATGCATGATCCCGTGACCAGACACTTGGTCACATTGAGCTCATTATGATGATGCATTACCGAGTGGGCCCAGAGATACCTCTCCGTCATACGGAGTGACAAATCCCAGTCTCGATTCGTGCCAACCCAACAGACACTTTCGGAGATACCCATAGTGCACCTTTATAGTCACCCAGTTACGTTGTGACGTTTGGCACACCCAAAGCACTCCTACGGCATCTGGGAGTTGCACAATCTCATGGTCTAAGGAAATGATACTTGACATTTGGAAAAGCTCTAGCTAAACGAACTACACGATCTTTGAGCTATGCTTAGGATTGGGTCTTGTCCATCACATCATTCTCCTAATGATGTGATCCCGTTATCAACGACATCCAATGCCCATAGTCAGGAAACCATGACTATCTGTTGATCAACGAGCTAGTCAACTAGAGGCTTACTAGGGACATGTTGTGGTCTATGTATTCACATGTGTATTATGATTTCCGGATAACACAGTTATAGCATGAATAACAGACAATTATCATGAACAAAGAAATATAATAATAACCATTTTATTATTGCCTCTAGGGCATATTTCCAACAAGATGCTCCATTGCTCCAGAGTCCATGTACCAGTGAGGATCAACATAGTAGGACTGAGTGTGCCCTTGCTGCTTCGTGGACACCGGCCGATCTGCCATGGCCACCTGACGCGCAAAGTTGCGCGTGTCCTTGCCATCATTGCCGAGGCCCAGAAAACTCTTATGAAAGCGTTTGTGACACTTAGAAGACCAGTGCCCATCGAGGCCACAAAGCTGACACACGCGCTTACCGCCTGCCCCCGGTAATGTCGCGGTAGCAGACGGGCTGAGGCAGGCGGTGGTGGCAGCCTCGAAGGAGCCCTGGATGATGAAGAAGGGCGGACACCCTTGGTGGCGGCGTTGGACGAGAGGGAGCCGCTGCTCCTGGAGCGGTGCTTCTCGACCCGCTGCTCAGCGAGGAGGCAGGAACAGACCTCGTGCACCATCATGGGGTTCGAGTTGCCCCTCTCGTTGATGATCTCGACCAAGGCATCATACTCCTCATCAAGACCATTGACAATGAACGAGTTGAACTCGGAGTCGGTGAGTGGCTGTCCGATGGAGGCCAACGTGTCGGCAAGGCCCTTGACCTTGTTGTAGAACTCAGCGGTCGTGGAGTCAAGCTTTTTACACTCCCCAAGTTGACGACGGAGCACAGAAACACGAGCCTGTGACTCTGCTGCAAACGAGCGCTCGAGGATGGTTCACGCCTCATGAGACGTCTTGGCGAAGACAACAAGGCCGGCAACAGCCGGAGTGAGCGACCCCTGGATGGAGGAGAGGTTTGCCTGGTCTTGCCCCGTCCAAACACGGTGCGCCGGATTGTAAACCGGGTCGTGCACGCTATCGATCAGCGCAGGGGGACAGGGAAGAGAGTTGTCGATGTAGCCAAGCAGGTAGTGGCTGTTGGGGAACGTAGTAATTTCAAAAAAATTCCTACGCACACCCAAGATCATGGTGATGCATAGCAACGAGAGGGGAGAGTGTTGTCCACGTACCCTCGTAGACCGAAAGCGGAAGCATTATGACAACGCGGTTGATGTAGTCGTACGTCTTCACGATCCGACCGATCCAAGTACCGAACGTACGGAACCAATAGCGGAACCTGGATGCTCATATTGGCTCCTACATATTCTACGAAGATCTTTATCGGTCAAACCGCATAACAACATACGTTGTTCCCTTTGTCATCGCTATGTTACTTGCCCGAGATTCGATCGTCGGTATCTCAATACCTAGTTCAATCTCATTACCGGCAAGTCTCTTTACTCGTTACGTAATGCATCATTCCGTAACCAACTTATTGGCCACATTGCTTGCAAGGCTTATAGTGATGTGCATTACCGAGAGGGCCCAGAGATACCTCTCCAACAATCGGAGTGACAAAACCTAATCTCGAAATACGCCAACTCAACATGTACCTTTGGAGACACCTGTAGAGCTCCTTTATAATCACCCAGTTACGTTGTGACGTTTGGTAGCACACAAAGTGTTCCTCCGATAAACGGGAGTTGCATAATCTCATAGTTATAGGAACTTTGTACAAGTCATGAAGAAAGCAATAGCAACATACTAAACGATCAAGTGCTAGGCTAACGGAATGGGTCAAGTCAATCACATCATTCTCCTAATGATGTGATCTTGTTAATCAAATGACAACACATGTCTATGGTTAGGAAACATAACCATCTTTGATTAATGAGCTAGTCAAGTAGAGACATACTAGTGACATTATGTTTGTCTATGTATTCACACATGTATCATGTTTCCGGTTAATACAATTCTAGCATGAATAATAAACATTTATCATGATATGAGGAAATAAATAATAACTTTATTATTGCCTCTAGGGCATATTTCCTTCAGTCTCCCACTTGCACTAGAGTCAATAATCTAGATTACACAGTAATGATTCTAACACCCATGGAGTCTTGGTGATGATCATGTTTTGCTCGTGGAAGAGGCTTAGTCAACGGGTCTGCAACATTCAGATCCGTATGTATCTTGCAAATCTCTATGTCTCCCACCTGGACTTGGTCCCGGATGGAATTGAAGCGTCTCTTGATGTGCTTGGTCCTCTTGTGAAATCTGGATTCCTTTGCCAAGGCAATTGCACCAGTATTGTCACATAAGATCTTCATTGGTCCCGATGCACTAGGTATGACACCTAGATCGGAAATGAACTCCTTCATCTAGACTCCTTCATTTGCTGCTTCCGAAGCAGCTGTGTACTCCGCTTCGCATGTAGATCCCGCCACGATGCTTTGTTTAGAATGGCACCAACTTACAGCTCCACCGTTTAATAAAAACACGTATCCAGTTTGCGATTTAGAATCGTCCGGATCAGTGTCAAAGCTTGCATCGACGTAACCATTTACGACTAGTTCTTTGTCACCTCCATAAACGAGAAACATATCCTTAGTCCTTTTCAGGTATTTCAGGATGTTCTTGACCGCTGTCTAGTGATCCACTCCTGGATTACTTTGGTACCTACCTGCCAAGCTTATTGCTAAGCATACGTCAGGTCTGGTACACAACATTGCATACATGATAGAGCCTATGGCTGAAGCATAGGGAACATCTTTCATTTTCTCTCTATCTTCTGCGGTGGTCGGGCATTGAGTCTGACCCAACTTCACACCTTGTAATACAGGCAAGAACTCTTTCTTTGCCTGATCCATTTTGAACTTTTTCAAAACTTTATCAAGGTATGTGCTTTGTGAAAGTCCAATTAAGCGTCCTGATCTATCTCTATAGATCTTGATGCCCAATATGTAAGCAGCTTCACCGAGGTCTTTCATTGAAAAACTTTTATTCAAGTATCCCTTTATGCTATCCAGAAATTCTATATCATTTCCAATTAATAATATGTCATCTACATATAATATCAGAAATGCTACAGAGCTCCCACTCACTTTCTTGTAAATACAGGCTTCTCCAAAAGTCTATATAAAACCATATGCTTTGATCACACTATCAAAGCGTTTATTCCAACTCCGAGATGCTTGCACCAGTCCATAAATGGATCGCTAGAGCTTGCACACTTTGTTAGCACCTTTTGGATCGACAAAACCTTCCGGTTGCATCATATAAAACTCTTCTTCCAGAAATCCATTCATGAATGCAGTTTTGACATCCATTTGCCAAATTTCATAATCATAAAATGCGGCAATTGCTAACATGATTCGGATAGACAGAAAGTCTCATCGGAGTCAACCCCTTAAACTTGTCGAAAACCTTTTGCAACAAGTCGAGCTTTGTAGAAAGTTACATTACCATCAGCGTCAGTCTTCTTCTTGAAGATACATTTATTCTCAATGGCTTGCCGATCATCGGGCAAGTCAACCAAAGTCCATACTTTGTTCTCATACATGGATCCTATCTCAGATTTCATGGCTTCAAGCCATTTTGCGGAATCTGGGCTCATCATTGCTTCCTCATAATTCATAGGTTCGCCATGGTCAAGTAACATGACTTCCAGAATAGGATTACTGTACCACTCTGGTGCGGATCTTACTCTGGTAGACCTACGAGGTTCAGTAGAAACTTGATCTGAAGTTTCATGATCAATATTATTAGCTTCCTCACTAATTGGTGTAGTTGTCACAGAAACCGGTTCTTGTGATGAACTACTTTCCAATAAGGGAGCAGGTACAGTTACCTCATCAAGTTCTACTTTCCTCCCACTCACTTCTTTCGAGAGAAACTCCTTCTCTAGAAAGGATCCGAATTTAGCAACGAACATCTTGCCCTCAGATCTATGATAGAAGGTGTACCCAATAGTCTCTTTTGGGTATCCTATGAAGACACATTTATCCGATTTGGGTTCGAGCTTATCTGGTTGAAGTTTCTTCACATAAGCATCACAGCCCCAAACTTTAAGAAACGACAACTTTGGTTTCTTGCCAAACCACAGTTCATAAGGCGTCGTCTCAACGGATTTTGATGGTGCCCTATTTAACGTGAATGCCGCCGTCTCTAAAGCATAACCCCAAAACGATAGCGGTAAATCAGTAAGAGACATCATAGATCGCACCATATCCAGTAAAGTACAGTTACGACGTTCGGACACACCATTTCGTTGTGGTGTTCCGGGTGGCGTGAGTTGCGAAACTATTCCGCATTGTTTCAAATGTAAACGAAACTCGTAACTCAAATATTCTCCTCCACGATCAGATCATAGAAATTTTATTTTCTTGTTACGATGATTTTCCACTTCACTCTGAAATTCTTTGAACTTTTCAAATGTTTCAGACTTGTGTTTCATCAAGTAGATATACCCATATCTGCTCAAATCATCTGTGAAGGTGAGAAAATAACGATACCCGCCGCGAGCCTCAATATTCATTGGACCACATACATCAGTATGTATGATTTCCAACAAATCAGTTGCTCGCTCCATAGTTCCGGAGAACAGCGTTTTAGTCATCTTGCCCATGAGGCACGGTTCGCAAGTACCAAGTCATTCATAATCAAGTGATTCCAAAAGTCCATCAGTATGGAGTTTCTTCATGCGCTTTACACCGATATGACCTAAATGGCAGTGCCACAAATAAGTTGCACTATCATTATCAACTCTGCATCTTTTGGCTTCAACATTATGAATATGTGTATCACTACTATCGAGATTTAATAAAATAGACCACTCTTCAAGGGTGCATGACCATAAAAGATATTACTCATATAAATAGAACAACCATTATTCTCTGATTTAAATGAATAACCATCTCGCATCAAACAAGATCCAGATATAATGTTCATGCTCAACGCTGGCACCAAATAACAATTATTTAGGTCTAAAACTAATCCCGATGGTAGATGTAGAGGTAGCGTACCGACCGCGATCACATCGACTTTGGAACCATTTCCCACGCGCATCGTCACCTCGTCCTTAGCCAATCTTCGCTTAATCGTAGTCCCTGTTTCGAGTTGCAAATATTAGCAACAGAACCAGTATCAAATACCCAGGTGCTACTGCGAGCATTAGTAAGGTACACATCAATAACATCTATATCACATATACCTTTGTTTACTTTGCCATCCTTCTTATCCGCCAAATACTTGGGGTAGTCCCACTTCCAGTGTCTAGTCTGCTTGCAGTAGAAGCACTCAATCTCAGGCTTAGGTCCAGACTTGGGTTTCTTCTCTTGAGCAGCAACTTGTTTGTTGTTCTTCTTGAAGTTTCCCTTCTTCTTCCCTTTGCCCTTTTTCTTGAAACTGGTGGTCTTATTGACCATCAACACTTGATGCTCCTTCTTGATTTCTACCTCCGCAGCATTTAGCATTGCGAAGAGATCGGGAATAGTCTTATCCATCCCTTGCATATTATAGTTCATCATGAAGCTCTTGTAGCTTGGTGGCAGTGATTGAAGAATTTTGTCAATGACACTATCATCAGGAAGATTAACTCCCAGTTGAATCAAGTGATTATTATACCCAGACATTTTGAGTATGTGTTCACTGACAGAACTATTCTCCTCCATCTTACAACTATAGAACTTATAGGAGACTTCATATCTCTCAATTCGGGCATTTGCTTGAAATATTAACTTCAACTCCTGGAACATCTCATATGCTACATGACGTTCAAAACGTCGTTGAAGACCCGGTTCCAAGCCGTAAAGCATGGCACACTGAACTATCGAGTAGTCATTAGCTTTGCTCTGCCAGATGTTCTTAACGTCGTCAGTTGCATCTGCAGCAGGCCTGGCACCCAGCGGTGCTTCCAGGACGTAATTCTTCTATGCAGCAATGAGGATAATCCTCAGATTACGGACCTAGTCTGTGTAATTGCTACCATCATCTTTCAACTTAGCTTTCTCAAGGAACGCATTAAAATTCAACGGAACAACAGCACGAGCCATCTATCTACAACGAACATAGACAAGCAAAATACTATCAGGTACTAAGTTCATGATAAATTTAAGTTCAATTAATCATATTACTTAAGAACTCCCACTTAGACAGATATCTCTCTAGTCATCTAAGTGATCACGTGATAAAAATCAACTAAACCATGTCCGATCATCACGTGAGATGGAGTAGTTTCAATGGTAAACATCACTATGTTGATCATATCTACTATATGATTCACGTTCGACCTTTTGGTCTTCGTGTTCCGAGGCCATATTTGTATATGCTAGGCTCGTCAAGTTTAACCTGAGTATTCCGCGTGTGCAACTGTTTTGCACCCGTTGTATTTGAACGTAGAGCCTATCACACCCGATCATCACGTGGTGTCTCAGCACGAAGAACTTTCGCAACGGTGCATACTCAGGGAGAACACTTCTTGATAATTTAGTGAGAGATCATCTTAAAATGCTACCATCAATCAAAGCAAGATAAGATGCATAAAGGATAAACATCACATGCAATCAATATAAGTGATATGATATGGCCATCATCATCTTGTGCTTGTGATCTCCATCTCCGAAGCACCGTCGTGATCACCATCATCACCGGCGCGACACCTTGATCTCCATCGTAGCATCATTGTCGTTACGCCATCTATTGCTTCTACGACTATCGCTACCGCTTAGTGATAAAGTAAAGTAATTACAGGGCGTTTGCATTTCATACAATAAAGCGACAACCATATGGCTCCTGCCAGTTGCCAATAACTTCGGTTACAAAACATGATCATCTCATACAATAAAATATAGCATCATGTCTTGACCATATCACATCACAACATGCCCTGCAAAAACAAGTTAGACGTCCTCTACTTTGTTGTTGCAAATTTTACGTGGTTGCTACAGGCTGAGCAAGAACCGTTCCTACCTACGCATCAAAACCACAACGATAGTTCGTCAAATTAGTGTTGTTTTAACCTTCGCAAGGACCGGGCGTAGCCACACTTGGTTCAACTAAAGTTGGAGAAACAGACACCCGCTAGTCACCTGTGTGCAAAGCACGGCGGTAAAACTAGTCTCGCGTAAGCGTACGCGTAATGTCGGTCCGGGCCGCTTCATCCAACAATACCGTTGAACCAAAGTATGACATGCTGGTAAGCAGTATGACTTGTATCGCCCACAACTCACTTGTGTTCTACTTGTGCATATAACATCAACGCATAAAACCTAGGCTCGGATGCCACTGTTGGGGAACGTAGTAATTTCAAAAAAAATTCCTACGCACACGCAAGATCATGGTGATGCATAGCAACGAGAGGGGAGAGTGTTGTTCGTGTACCCTCGTAGACCGAAAGCGGAAGCGTTATAACAACGCGGTTGATGTAGTTGTACGTCTTCACGATCCGACCGATCCAAGTACCGAATGTACAACACCTCCGAGTTCAGCACACGTTCAGCTCGATGACGATCCCCGGACTCCGATCCAGCAGGGTGTCCGGGATGAGTTCCGTCAGCACAACGGCGTGGTGACGATGATGATGTTCTACTGACGCAGGGCTTCGCCTAAGCACCGCTACGATATGACCGAGGTGGAATATGGTGGAGGGGGGCACCGCACACGGCTAAGGAACGATCATGATGATCAACTTGTGTGTCTAGAGGTGCCCCCTGCCCCCGTATATAAAGGAGCAAGGGGGGAGGCCGGCCGGCCCTAGGGGCGCGCCAAGGAGGAGGGAGTCCTCCTCCTAGTGGGAGTAGGACTCCCCTTTCCTAGTCCAACTAGGAAGGAGGAAGGGGGAAGGAAAGAGAGGGAGAGGGAGAGGGAAAGAGGGGCCGAGCCCCCTCCCCTAGTCCAATTCGGACTCCTCATGGGAGGGGGTGCGCCACCTCCTGGGCTGCTGCCCTCTCTCTCCCATCAGGCCCACTAAGGCCCAATACTTCCCCGGGGGGTTCCGGTAACCCCTCCGGCACTCTAGTTTTCTCCGAAATCACCCGGAACACTTCCAGTGTCCGAATATAGTCGTCCAATATATCAATCTTTATGTCTCGACCATTTCGAGACTCCTCGTCATGTCCGTGATCACATCCGGGACTCCGAACAACCTTCGGTACATCAAAAATTATAAACTCATAATGAAACTGTCATTGTAACGTTAAGCGTGCGGACCCTACGGGTTCGAGAACTATGTAGACATGACCTAGAACTGTTTCCGGCCAATAACCAATAGCGGAACCTGGATGCTCATATTGGCTCCTACATATTCTACGAAGATCTTTATCGGTCAAACCGCATAACAACATACGTTGTTCCCTTTGTCATCGCTATGTTACTTGCCCGAGATTCGATCGTCGATATCTCAATACCTAGTTCAATCTCGTTACCGGCAAGTCTCTTTACTCGTTACGTAATGCATCATTCCGTAACCAACTTATTGGCCATATTGCTTGCAAGGCTTATAGTGATGTGCATTACCGAGAGGGCCCAGAGATACCTCTCCGACAATCGGAGTGACAAAACCTAATCTCGAAATATGCCAACTCAACATGTACCTTTGGAGACACCTGTAGAGCTCCTTTATAATCACCTAGTTACGTTGTGACATTTGGTAGCACACAAAGTGTTCCTCCGGTAAACGGGAGTTGCATAATCTCATAGTTGTAGGAACTTTGTGCAAGTCATGAAGAAAGCAATAGCAACATACTAAACGATCAAGTACTAGGCTAACGGAATGAGTCAAGTCAATCACATCATTCTCCTAATGATGTGATCTCGTTAATCAAATGACAACACATGTCTATGGTTAGGAAACATAACCATCTTTGATTAATGAGCTAGTCAAGTAGAGGCATACTAGTGACATTATGTTTGTCTATGTATTCACACATGTATCATGTTTCCGGTTAATACAATTCTAGCATGAATAATAAACATTTATCATGATATGAGGAAATAAATAATAACTTTATTATTGCCTCTAGGGCATATTTCCTTCAGTGGCTCCCAAGAAGCGGGAGAACCTGCGCACGCCAGAAGATGTAGTTGTCCGACGACAACATGATGGTGATGAGATTGCCAAAGTGAAACGGCGGCGGCGACAGAGAACCCGTGGAGTAGGCTGCCGGAGGCGAAAGCGCCATGGGGGCAGGGGCCACAGGTGCAGCCGCGGGGACGAACGCGCGGTGGCCGTAGGAACGACGCGGCAAGGCCGGCCATCAGGGCCGACGCGGAGGCCGACAGCTGGGCGACGGCGGCGTCGCTGACGGAGGCGGGCGAAGAGGCGCCCGTCGTGGTGCTGGTGTTGTGGACCACCAGCGAGTTGCCCATCGACGAGGAGAAGAAGGAGCCGACGCTCCTCATCCCGAACAGGAGTGACGCGGCCGCGACAGAGTCGAGGGGCCGGGAGAGTAGAGCTGCGAGGGAGACCGGCAGGTAGTTGGCCGTGCAGGAGCCCGAGGCAGCGGATCCCGACATGGCGGCGGCGACGCGATCACAAGGACGGCGACGGTGCGGCGAGATCGACGAGAACGGCGGCGGCGGCGTAGCGTTGTAGCGAAAGCATTTGACCTAGTTTGAGAATTGTCGGCGCAATCTTACCCTTCTAGATTCTTTAGGAAGTGGCTAAGATTGAGGGAAGGTGTTAGACTGTATAGCTTCTGTATATGTGTACGCATATGTACGTATGATGTAACATTGTACCCCTTCATTATATATATGTGATAGGCCACCCCTAGAGGGTTGAACCGATTTTCCCAAACCTATTGTCTTACAAGTCACCCATCTGGGGCAAGTTGAATTCAGGCTTGGGCAGTGGGATGAAATAGATGAAGAGGTCGGCTTCCTCCTCGAGGATGTTGCAAACGATAATGCCGCGCCAGAGGTCGACCCATGCCACCATGCCTCTGCCAAGCACGATCACCTTGTGAGGCACAGTGAACAGGTCCTCTGCCCTGATGTGGCTAAGTGGCGCCTGCACCTGTAGTGTCCTCGTGGTCCACGTGGCAGTCTTGGATGAAAAGACGTGGAGGTAATAGTCCGCAAGGGTAGCCGCATGGGTGAGGTCGGCGAGGAGAAAACCCCCCTTGTTGTCGCACGACACGATGCCGACGTTCCATGTGGTTTCTGATGCCTGGGGGAGTGGCCGGGATCGGTGTGAGCGACGGCCCTCCGCCGTGGCTAGCCTTGTAGACGAAGGGCCTGTTTGGTTTGTGACTAACTTTGCCAAAGATTGCCACACCTAAAGTTAGGCAAGTTTGACCAACTTAGGTGAGTGCTTGGTTCAAGCCACATTTGGACCCCACATGGCATACACATAAAAAATGTGGCAAGATTCCCTTAGGCTTGCCAACTTGTGGCTCTCATTTTGATTAACTAATCTTAGACAAGCTTGGCAAAAATATGTGGTAAAGTGTGGCAATGCTAGGCCTAGAATCAAACAGCCCCGAAGTACTCGGCGTGACCACGTCCTTGCACGTTGCTCCGGGGGCTGGCGGCGAAGCCGAAGCCTAGGAGAACGAGGTCCTTGTCCGAGGATATAACCCGGGGCTCAACGACGTAGTCCTCGCTGCTGAACCCGGGGCCGTGCACGCAGAAGTGGGAGACGGCCGGCCGATCCGCGAGGCAGAAGGTGACCTTCACGGTGCGGCCGGTGATCGACTCGGCTTCGGCGGTGGTGCCGTTCTCGCGGTCGGCGAAGTAGGCCTTGCTGTCGAGGAGAACCGAGCTGGGGTAGCGGGGCGCCTCGTCGACGGCGTGGGGCTGGAAGGAGTGGGCGGGGAAGGATCCCTTCGTCTTCGTGTCCATGGCGGTCGTCGGCGCTCGTCGGGAGATTCGGAAGCGATTTGTACTTTTGT
>NC_057804.1:567446748-567459205 GCF_018294505.1 Triticum aestivum
TTGAGAATCCTGTAGTATTTGTCGGAATGGAGGCGCGCGTTCGTGTCGGTTTTGAATTGGGCCTCGTCGGTGTTTTTGGTGGGCCATGTTATCCAAAGCATCAGAAAGAAGCAGCCCGACGACCTCCTGCGCCAGGCCCAGCGGCTCCACTGACCCAACTCCGGCCATCTTCGGCCGGGTGGGATCACCGCGCGCCTCCGCCGTCTCCCCCTCCCCCCGCGCTCCTTCTTCCGGCGGCCCCTACCCCCTCTCCCGCCACTCCTTGCGCGCGGCGACCTCGCGGCGCCGCCTTCACCAGCACGCCCAACCTGACAGTCGCCGCCGCGGTCCGTCCCGGGAGAATTCGTGGGGAGAAGGAAGGCGGCGCGCTTATGGGTCCGCCCACCAGCCTCGGCGGGTGAGCGATGCGGCGGCCCCAACCGCGCGACAGGTACAGGGGGGAATCACATGTGGAAGGCATGGCAGTTGCGCCGAGCAATCCATCTACGGCGTCGTCGACCAAGGTGCGTCAGAGACAGAGCTTCTTGGCTCCAGAACGGCACAGCTGTTCCTGCTTGGCACTAATTTTATTTTCTTTTCAACCACTTCCAGCTCGAATCTAAGGAGAGAGCCCAAGATTGGACACCGAGGTTATGCCAATAATGTTCCGGAGTTGAACTCCAACAGTGGGGCCTTGCTGAAAGGTGAACGCTACTACACACTGGGGAAGAGAGAAGGCAGCTCTGTGTGCAATTCAGCCATTGCCGGAGCTTCAGAGGAAACCGGATTTAGTGCGGAGCACGATATTGGGGGTGAGTGCGAGGCTGATGTCCATTTGGTAGCAAAATTGGGCCCTGGTATTGGGAAATTGATTATGTCGAAGTGCTCTTTCATTTTTGACAGTGGAAGGGACACCTTTGAAGGGAATTGCAGCTTGCGTGATGTACTTAAGCTTGGTCTCTGGCTCTCACCGGAGACCCTCCGCAGGTTCTGGCGTGCTTCGCGGCTGAGGCCTGAGGATTTTCTTGACATTTTGATCGGTTTCGGACAAGGTGCAGCAGAAGTTAGGAACGCAAGATTTCTGTGGAATTTGTATAGGTGGGCTTCGTGGCAGAGCAAGGACTTCCGACATCTTCCAAGGTCGAATGACATCATGGTGTCAATACTTGCAGATGCTCATATGCTCAGCCAAGCTGAATCACTGCTTCTCTTGCTGGATGACAACAGGGCTCTCACCGATGCGAGTAGACTGTTCAGTCAGATTACCCAGATGTATTCAGAAGCTGGCCACCTCGACAAATCAGTGGCACTTTTTGATTGTGCAAGGTCCAAGTGTTTGATTCCTTCAGCCTCATGCTATCAAGTACTTCTAAATCGTCTGGTCGGAAAGAGAAAAGAGGAGTTAGTATTAAGAGTATATGTGGACATGCTTGAAGTTGGATTAGGCTCTTGCACAGAAGGAGATATTCTTGATTTTGTCGTCAATGCTTTAGTCAAGGGAGACAAATTCTTACAGGCTATTCGTATAATTCGGCAGCTAAAGAGCTTGAACATTGAAATAAGCAAGGGATCCTTGTCAACTGTTGCAAAAGAATTTTGCAGGAAGAAGGACATTGGTGATATGATGAATTTCTTGGAAGAGTGGAGGTATTTACCTGAGCTGCGTCTTTGCAATCGAATGCTTGCGTCTTTGTGCACAAATCTTGGTACTGACGAGGCATGGTTTGTCTTGCAAAGATTAGAGTCCTTAGGATTTGCCCCAGATGCTACAGCCTTTGGCATTTTCATATGCCATAGCTGTAGAGAAATGAAACTCAAAGCTGCATTCCTCTATTTATCTGAGTGCTTTTCTAGACATATTGAACCTAAAGTTTGTGCTTATAATGCTATTATAGGTGGTGTTTTCACAGAGGGATTGTACAGACATGCAAAATATATCCTTGAAGACATGATTGAAAGAAAAATAATGCCAGAACTGTTAACATACAGGATACTTCTGGCAGGATATTGCAAGTATAGGCAGTTTGATGATATAGAACATATCTTGAGAACAATGGAGACTAATGGTGTAAATGATCTTCCATCTGGAAATTGTGTGCTCTCTAAGGCCTTATCCTTCCTGGGGCTAGACCACTTAGGAGTGAAGGTCAAGAGAGATAACGCCACTGGCTTTCCAAAAGCCGAGTTTTTTGATTCAGTAGGCAATGGCCTGTATTTGGACACTGACTCCAAAAGGTTTGAGATTTCGTTGGTACAGATTCTTGATAATGCTCTTTACCTAGATATTAACTCGAAGATAGTCAATGCGTGTCAGCAAGGCAATGTTGCAAGTGCTCTTCTGCTGAAAAATGAAGCTTTTCAATGGGGACATTACATTTCACCAGCTAGCTCTTCAGAACTAATCAAGTCCTTGTGTGCAAGCCCTGCGCATGTTATGGATGTTATTGACCTTATGGAGGAAATGCCATATACATTTGATAAATTGGACGCTCAAACTCTAAATTTAGTCGTCCAAACACTGAGTAAGAATGAGACGTCAGCTCGTGCAAAATTAGTTTTGGACAGGTTATTCAGAAGGGGCTTGCCAGTCAATCAAGATACCTATACTTATTTGCTTATAGGCTTCTGTACAGAAAGGAACATCGCAGGGTTTTGGGAGTGTTGGAATGTTGCAACAAAGTTTAGTTGGTCTCCTGACAAGAAGGATGTGATTCCCCTCATTAGTCACTTGTGCAAATGGGGAGTAATGGAGGAAGCCTTGCAGCTTATAAGCGTGCTGCTCGACTGCTATCCAAATTTGTTTCTTAGTGCATATTGTGCACTTCTCAAAGAGTTATGCAGGACAGGTTACACTAATGTTGGATGTGCGATGCTGGAGGCTCTCCTAGAAAAGGGTGTGGATGTGGGTCGTTCACTGATTCTTAATGTGGCAGAGGGCTTCCTAAAGGAGCAGAAGACTGTCGAATCGATTGGACTGTATGACATCTGCGGTAATGAAATCAAAATATCGGATCTGTTTACCCACCAATTTGCATTCTCTTCACTAGCATTGTTTGATGCAGAACGGTGCAAGGACTTGGTACAGTCTATGATGAAAACAGAATGTTCTGATGTCTCAGCTTGCAGCTGCATTGTGAACGAATTACTGCAGACAGGAAAAGTAAGCCAGGCAATATCAGTTGTTCAAGCATCCACTTCAGGGAAGAAATTAAGTGTCAAGTTGCTAAATTCCATCCTTCAGTCGTATTGTTGTCTAAACAATTGGAGAAAAGTAGATGCAGTTCTTTGTATCATGCTAAAGATACATGGCATATCTATTTCTAGCTACCGCCTTCTTGTCCGCAGAATGTGTGAGCAGAGTCAGTTTTCTAGTGCATTATACCTTAAGGAGCTGATCCAAGACAGTGACAAGTCAAAAGACCTAATTTTATACAACATTCTGTTATTCTATCTTTTCAAGAGAAGAAACATTTTGCAGGTTCTGGATTTGTTGAAGGATATGAAAGGTAACGGTATTTCTCCAGACAAAACAACATATGATTTCCTTGTTTATGGGTTTCACAAGTCCGGAGATACCGACCGTTCAGTTACTATGCTTGATGCTTGCATTGCTCAGGGATTAACACCAAGCAGCCGCAGTCTCAGAATAGTATTGAGTCACCATTGCTTGTTAGGGAACCTCGAGAAAGCACTGCAATTATTTCATATGATTGAGGGCAGTGAATGGAAGCATGGTTTAGTCATTGAGTTGACTCTCATTTCAGCTCTCCTTTCATTTGGAAGAAATTCTGAAGCAAAATCATGTCTGAACAACCTGAGCAGAAGTGCACTAGCTACATCTTACATTAGTTTTGATGTGCTAATCAAGGAATTCTGCAGACTGGGAGACGTGGAAATGTCTGTTAATCTGATAAATACAATGTTGAAGCATGGTAGACTTCCAAGTGATGCTAGTTACAGCTCTATCATATACAGGTTATGTATACTGAAAGAATTTGATCGGGCGCTTGATTTTCTTGCTGAGATGCAGTTGGAAAACTTAAAACCAAGTGAGATCTCCTGTGATGCGCTCATGCGTGGCCTTTGCGCCTTGGGAAGAACCAGTGACGCTAAGAAGATTTTGGAAATGCTAAGGACCTTTGGGTCTGCAGCATCCTTTGGCATGTATAGAACTGTATTTGATAACTACCGTAGGTGTAACAACACACCGGAAGCCGCAGGACTTCTGCATGACATGCAGCAAGCAGGACACACACCCAACTTTGAGATGCAGTGGTCTGTGATAAGCAATTTAAGCAGGACTGATAGGAAGACTGAAGGATGTGAACAACCTATCTTATCAAACCTTATTTCATCCAGTGAATTCCCCATGAAGGATAATAGGAGGAAATGATTGTTTTTCCCATGCAAAGATATAGCCAATGCTGATGGCAAGGGGACTATGGATGGCTTCCCTCCTACGAAGTGGATGCACATCGGCTACCGGCTCGCACGCTAAAGCTAGAGATACGGCCTTCTGCACCTTGTAGAAGTGGAATAGTGGGTAATACATGGACATTGAGCCAGCGGCAAATCTCTTTCTGTTCATCGTTGTTGACCACAAATTGCAGTCCTGGATGCATCCCGGCTAATTGGTAACACAAAAAGGTAAATACCTCGTTATGTTTCTGTACAACATATTCTGGTCATATCGATTCGCGCAGTATATAGGTTTTACTAGAATATGCATGTTTGTGTTCTTTTCCCTTGCAGTATAGGGTCTTGCGAGCTCTGCAGCTAGAGAAAAAGGAAGTGCATCAAGATGACCTTACTTCCGACCATCCGAAGCTGCTCCTGATAAATCTTGTTGTGATTTGATATCGTTCATGTTCTTCTCACACGATTTTTCTTTATACGAGGGTTCGGTGGATAGCCTTTTCATAGATGTCTCATAACCTTTTCTTGTGTTCCTGAGCACACGCTGTTAATAGATGTCTTATTTCAAGTTGCGTTATTGTTTTCGTCTGATCACATTGTGGTTCCACGCCAGCACCTTGAAGGAACCATCAGGATTCAGGGCTATTGTTGTAAGTGCCGAATCCCAATTGTGCTCCTACGCTGCCACACTAGGTCATGTGGTGCCCGCTTGCTCGCACACCCTGCTCCCGGTGACCAAAACGGGCTTCATCGTCGAGGACGCTGCAACGCTGGTGTCGTGTCGACGGCGTCTTTCAACCATCCATGGTCCACTGCCCGTTACCCCACATGCCCTCTCCCGGTCCTTTGACCGATGTTTGCCTTTGTCTAATCTTTCTCTTCATGTTAACTTGTGATTTAAACACATGATCAACCCAGCGTGCGTAACGTCCTGTTTTGAGTCTCATCCAATGTGTTGTTGCTTTTTTCGCGGAAAAACATGTTGCTGCTTGCTTATATATACGCCGAGAACCATTCATGATGAACTGATGGTGCAGATGGATGTAGAGTATTTGTATCATAATATTCATTCATAGGCATCATCATCTTAGCAATTGAACGAGTTTGTTGGTTTGCTCGTGCTTTCGTATCTGTCCCCGACCGTATTCGCTCTGTTCTCGTTTTTGGCAAGTATCCCTTCCCGTCCTCCTTTCCGAGAGGTCTGTGTCCGTTTCCGCTTCCAAGCAAAACATGAAGAACAAATAGAACAGCACAGGTCTGCTTTTGGTCCCTAGCTACAAAAGGGTGCCGTAGCTTCCCCTCGTCTCCCCACGAAAGCCCTCTTTACGCCTCCGCGACGACGACCACCGTCTCTGCAGAGAAGCCATCACCGACGTCCGGGCGGGGCGCCGCCATCGGCTGCATCCACCGCCGCCCAACCCCCTCCGGTCATGCCTCCCGGCGGCGTAGCGGGTGCAAACGTGGAAGCCAGCGTCCAGACGAGGCTCTGCAGTATGAACTTCATCCCTTTCTCGCTCGCTCGCTCCTCTATTTTTCTACGAGCCAGCCACTGTCCCTCAAGCAAGCAACATGGCCAAATTCGTGGCACCTCGTCTTCACTTCCATCACCACATCTACACAAAGGAAATGTGCAATCCTCAGCTATATCCAAACTTAACCATGATCCACTAGCTAGCTTTCGATTTCGACTAGTTGTTGCGTCTGCTACTCTGCTATGCCGGTTGCTATATTATTCAGTCGATGGTTAGTTGATGAATAAGTTGTCTTCATCGACGCACTCATCGAGCTTGTGTTCTTCTGCTTCAGACGGGAGCATCCAGCATCTGCAAAAACGTCTATTCCTCCCGGCAAACCGTGGCGGCCTCGAGGCCGACGGTACGTATGTTCCTCTTGCTCCATTGTTTTCATTTTATCCATCATACTATGGAATTATTCATCTCCATAGTTTTGAACTTTCTTGTCTACTAACCTTCTGATCATGTTTCCATTTCAGATATGAGTACCCTTATCATGATGTGCCCGCGGGGCCGTTAGAGCCAAAGAACACCAACACTTCCTCTTCCTCCACGCAGGCAGAGGCGGCGACCCATGACGTCTCGCCAACGTCAAGGCACTCGTCTCCACCTATTTTGGCTCCTTACTTTTCTGGTTGGCATTTACAGTTTTTCATCAGAACAGATCTTGGGGGTTCTTTCCACACGTATCCTCCTCTGGGTGGGCCATTCCGGAGCTTGCAAGAAGCCAATGATGCTATTGCGAGCCATCTCGACGACCTGCGCTCTCCAATAATGTGAATGTTCTCAACTTTTTCATGGATTTTCGCATGTCAGAAATTACAATGTTTTTAACATATAGAATGCTCTGACCTGAACTAGGCGCAAGGATGGGCTTTCGGAGGCGGAGAGAGCGGTACGATATCGCCTTTACTGGCCTGATGGCACAAGGAAGAAGTCTTCCAAAGACAATCCGAAACCTAGGAATATCAGCCTATTGGTTCAAGCTTTACTGGACAAGTACAATGAAGATCACCATCTTTTAGGGGTTTGCTCTCTCTCCCTCCTCCTTGCCCTCAGTCTCTGTCCTATTACCAGGGCTGTGTTAATTGTCTTATATTCATGCACTAGTTGCTGATACAATCCGTGCCTCCTTTTCAGGATCTTGCATATGAACTTGATGGTGTTGTGTGCTTCCAAGAATTTTATATGGGGAAGATTGGCTGCCTCAGTATGTACTATCATCTCAATTTTACTACAAAGACTAAAGGATCTGATAATTTTCACGGTGGCATCAACAATCTATTCTTTGCTGAAGTCACACAAATAAAGGGCGAAAGTGTTGAATATGTGCTCAATTGTTTCTGTATGGTGAAACGCAATGACAATGGTATTTCTTCCGCCTTACGTTAAGTTTTGTTCATACGGTTCGTGCTCACATGTATATGGTAGATGTCATTTGGCTGCCCCTAGTGTCATGTTTACCTTAGCTTTACTGTAGTTTTAATATCTAAGCTAGTTCATGCCCAGACATATGTAGTAACTGTCTACACATGTTTTTTTTTCTAAGGCCGATGCTATGGGTGCACCAGTTACGGAAATGTTGATTTGAAGCACCCTATCAATGCTCATAAATATAAAGGTTGCCACTCTCGCCCACACAAAGTATGGTGCGGTTTGGTCGATCAAGGGGTACCTGAATACATCCAGAATGAGGAGGATATGCTGGCGGATGAGGAGGCTAGGATAAGATATATATACAAGGTATGTTTATATCTTGTGGGGTTGGTACTTGTCAGTAATTTTACTAAAGTGTTATTATTCTGTTTCAGTGCCCTGATGATCGTACTATTGTGGCAAAATCGGATGGTACAAGAATGCCTGCTGTTTTGGCCAAGAGAGAGGATGTTGGTTTGGCCAAACGAGAGAATGCTGGTTTGGCCAAAAGAGATGATGGCCAAGGAAAAGGGAAATACATTGTACCTGCAAGGCGTTAGTTGGTTTGAGTATCCCCTTATGCATATGTTTGATTTATTTATTTTTGCTAAGAAAGTGCAAGACTATAATTCCTAAACCCTGCATATCTATAAAATACCAAATATATATATACCTTATGAAAATGTACAACAACAACAACAACAAAGCCTTTAGTCCCAAACAAGTTGGGGTAGGCTAGAGGTGAAACCCATAAGATCTCGCAACCAACTCATGGCTCTGGCATATGGATAGCAAGCTTCCACGCACCCCTGTCCATAGCTAGCTCTTTGTCAATACTCCAATCCTTCAGGTCTTTCTTAACGGACTCCTCCCATGTCAAAATCGGTCGACCCTGCCCTCTCTTGACATTCTCCGCACGCTTTAGCCGTCCGCTATGCACTGGAGCTTCTGGAGGCCTGCGCTGAATATGCCCAAACCATCTCAAACGATGTTGGACAAGCTTCTCCTCAATTGGTGCTACCCCCAACTCTATCTCGTATATCATCATTCCGGACTCGATCCTTCCTCGTGTGGCCACACATCCATCTCAACATACGCATCTCCGCCACACCTAACTGTTGAACATGTCGCCTTTTAGTCGGCCAACACTCGCGCCATA
Organism: Triticum aestivum; assembly: GCF_018294505.1. NCBI lineage: Eukaryota > Viridiplantae > Streptophyta > Magnoliopsida > Poales > Poaceae > Triticum > Triticum aestivum. The sequence continues at coordinate 567,455,233 of NC_057804.1, forward strand.
CAACATTGCGGGTCGAACCGCCGTCCTGTAGAACTTGCCTTTTAGCTTTTGTGGCACTCTCTTGTCACAGAGAATGCCAGAAGCTTGGCGCCACTTCATCCATCCGGCTTTGATTCGATGGTTCACATCTTCATCAATACCCCCATCCTCTTGCAACATTGACCCCAAATACCGAAAGGTGTCCTTCCGAGGTACCACCTGGCCATCAAGGCTAACCTCCTCCTCCTCACAGCTAGTAGTACTGAAACCGCACATCATGTACTCGGTTTTAGTTCTACTAAGCCTAAACCCTTTCGATTCCAAGATTTGTCTCCATAACTCTAACTTCCTATTTACCCCCGTCCGACTATCGTCAACTAGCACCACATCATCCGCAAAAAGCATACACCATGGGATATCTCCTTGTATACCCCTTGTGACCTCATCCATCACCAATGCAAAAAGATAAGAGCTCAAAGCTAACCCCTGATGCAGTCCTATCTTAATCGGGAAGTCATCAGTGTCGACATCACTTGTTCGAACACTTGTCACAACATTATTGTACATGTCCTTGATGAGGGTAATGTACTTTGTTGAGACTTTGTGTTTCTCCAAGGCCCACCACATGACATTCCGCGATATCTTATCATAGGCCTTCTCCAAGTCAATGAACACCATATGCAAGTCCTTCTTATGCTCCCTATATCTCTCCATAAGTTGTCGTACCAAGAAAATGGCTTCCATGGTCGACCTCCCAGGCATGAAACCAAACTGATTTTTGGCCACGCTTGTCATTCTTCTTAAGCGGTGCTCAATGACTCTCTCCCATAGCTTTATTGTATGGCTCATCAGCTTAATTCCACGGTAATTAGTACAAGGTACCATCATTCACCTTATGAAAATGTATTTCATGATAAATCTGATGATATTGCTTTTATAGTATGGTAATCAAAGTTCACAAAAAGTATAATATGCACTATATTTTGGGACGTAAAAGGTACCATCATTCCGTCCTACTACTGTAGTGTAGTGCTTCCTTCGTCTTAAAAAAGTCTTATAAATTTGGGCAATGCTACGCGTCGGTCGGCGGATCTTTTTAAAAGATCCGCCGCCTTGCAAGCCATTCAATTCAACGTGGGGTGTATGTTAGATTCAGCTAGATTCAGCTGCTAGCTTTGCAACAAGGATGATATTGTGTTTGGACATTTGCAACAGAGTTCATGTTGTAGAACTTCTGCAACAAAGATATTGTTCTAAAATGTTTTCTACAACAGAGCTAATGTTGCAAAAAAAAATTGTATTCACCTTTACACAGGTGTTACGGAAGAAAGTTTTGCGACATCATTAATGTTATAGATATCGCAACATGGAGGATGTTGCAAGAAAAGGACCATCATCGTCCGCCACGAGCTCCTGTCGAACGGTGATGAGGGAGGAGCGGCACCGCCCGTCCTTGCCATCGTGTCACCTCGCTGCCATCCTTCTCTCCAATGAGGTAGGTGCACTGCGGCAGCCGACGAATTGGTAGAGGTGGGCGACAAGCACCACGGCGGCGGCCGAGCCCGATCCCCGGTTGCAACGGTGATCGCGCCCGACCCCCACTGCAACGCCACACCACGGTTGCCAACGGCAGACCCGTGCTCACGGCATGCTGAGACCACCCCGTTGTGCTCCTGATGCGGAACCACATGTCGTTGGGGTTGTTTCTTAGGATATTTGCATCATGTGTACTAATTCTCCCTAAAAAACCTTCATGCTTGCATGCAGATAAGAAAAGACAAATGACGCCAGCAAAAGATTCCATCAAAATTCAATTTCAAAAAATATTTTGTAGCTCAAACCGTAGTTTTGATTGAAAAATCATTTTTACACAAAAAATCATCGTGACGAGACCTTCGACTAAACCTCATGTTGATATGTTCTCATGACTTTTTTCAGCTAAAAACTTACCATGTGTGTGCTATGTAAGTTATCACGTCTATGGTACACAAGTTATAATAGTATTTACATAAAAATTACCGGGGCATAAAAAATGGTTCTCCGACCGTCTCCCACATACACATTCACGCATGCACTACAAAACAAAAAAATGCTTACGTCAGCGAAGATTTCACAGAAATTCAAAAAATTGACATATTTTGCAGCTCAAACCGTCGCTCAATACAAATATCATTTTCACATAAAAAAATCATAGTGACGAGACTTTCGAAATTAGGTCCCATGTTGATATGGTCCGACAACATATTTTTTTCAAAAGTTACCGGTATGTTTTTCATCAACTTTTGCCCTTGGTCAAAAGTTATCGCGGTGTTTGTACATAGGTTCTGAGGTATGTGGTGCGTATATTACCATGTTAATTACACATAAGTTACCGACCTATGTTTTTCAACAACCCCCTCTCAAAAGTTGCGGCGGTGTTTGTACATAGGTTATCAGGTCTACTGTGTGTGTATTACTATGTTATTTACACATGAGTTACGGGAATGTTTGTACCTAAGTTACCAGGTCTGCAATGAGTATGTTACCATGCTATTTAGATAAAAGTTATCAGAGGTATATTTCCAACAACTTCTTTCCCGAGTAAAAATTATCATGATATTTGTACGTAGGTTATTCGGTCTATGGTGCATATAATAGCATGCTATTTACACAGAAGTTACTGGCGATGTATTGGGTAAAAAAATCCCGGGTGAAAAAACTACCATGGTGTTTGTACGTAAGTGATTGATGTGCGTATATTATCATGTTATTTACACAGAACTTTTCGGTGTGGTTTTCACAATGTTTTTCGAATTAAAGTTATCACAGTGTTTGTAGCTAAGTTTTCAGGTTTCCGGTCTGTATCATGATATTTACATAGAATTTTATCACGGTACATTTTAATAACTTTTTTCAAGTATAAATTCTTGAGAAATAACACATTATGCGCTAGAGACAATCTAAGAAAGGAACGAAAAAAATACAGAATTTTGGGTGATATGGTAGTAATACAAGGTCAAATATGTAGCTTTTGTGTTTTTAACAACCGTAGACATTAGTTGAGTTGGTGAACGGGATAATTGAGGGAAAGAAACGATCGTAACAGAAATGGTTCAGAATTTAGCTTTCTCATAATATAAAACTATATTTTAGTAAACGAGAAATCTAAATACCTGCCGACTGGCAGTTAGCTAGAGATCCGGACGATGTGTTTAGTGTTCGATCACGTCCACTTTGCCTTTCCTATTCTCGCAAAAAAGGGCCATGTGGGAGTCGAACCTGCGACCTGAGAGTAGAATCCCAGAGATGACAGCCACCAGGCCACGACACCTGCTGCGATTTGGTTAGCACGAGTTTCCTTGAAATCAGCATCGGAAGTACTCTAGACTGTTCATGCACGATTTAGCTATGACACTAACTTTGAATGGTGCTGAACCAAAAAACAAAAAACATTTTTGCCTACCTTTTTGCTCCGTCCCAAGTATGACTAGAACGTGATTGATCATGATTAATTTTTCATTCTTCTCTCATAACAACCAGCGGTGAAGATGCATGTTTAACTCAACATCGTACGTATATTTGGACAGGAACCATTGTATGTATAGCATCACTCGGGAGGGAATCTAACATTGATTTTAGCTCTCGTACACAGAATCAGTTGAAAAAGTGTCGCACATATATCAGTTACCATTCCATTTCCGAGCACGCATGAGATTCAAGCCAAGTAACGCATTCCATTAAGCCAATGTAACGATGAGTCAAGCCAGACATCATGTCCCCGCCGCGCCGCCGCTTGAAGCACGAGCCGGCGTCCCCGCTCTGTTCTAGGAAGGAGGAGTCGGCCTCGCCCCAGCACAACTGCGGCGACCAGATCGGTTGCCACATGAAGGAGGAGTCGGCCTCGCCCCCGCACCACCGCGACGTCTATATTGGATGTGTGGTCAAGGAGGAGCCGACGTTCCCGCCACGCAGCCAGTCCCGCCGCATGCAAGCGCCACCGTCTCGCCGTGGAGGA
>NC_057804.1:567460162-567491484 GCF_018294505.1 Triticum aestivum
ATGAAATATCCCCTGGTAACTTTTATGCGAATAGCATGGTAACTCACACATCGCGGACCTGATAACTTATTTGCCACAGTCCTGATAACTTGGGGGGGGTGCTAAAAACTTATGTGCCTTAGTCCTGATAACTTTGGCGATGGGGTTGTTTAAAACAATACCCCGATAACATTTGTGTAAATAGTTTGGTAATATAGGCATTGTATACGTGATAACTCACACACAAACACCGCTGTAACTTTAACCTAAGATGATAAGGAGGTTAGAGAAACTAGGTTTATGCCCCGGTAATATCCGTGTAAGCAATATGGTAACATATGTAGCACAATCGTGATAAATTACTTAGCCCCTTAGTGGTAACTTTTGATTTGAAAAAAGTCGTCGTAACATACCAACACGCGATCTAGTTTGGAGGCTCTCGTCAGGACGGATTTTTTATGTGAAAATGGTTTTTCGACTGGACCGGCGGTTTGAACTACAAATTTTGAAGTTTTAAAATAGAGGAAAATCTAAGATGACATCAACTTTTTTGTCCTCTAATTCATTTCCACATGGGAAGAAGGTAGAAGGATCATTTTTATCCCCCGATAATTTCAGCATAAATAAGATGTAACTTAGTTATCACATACGTGATAACGTACTTAGTATGGGCCCGGTAACTTTGGATCCGAAAACTAGTCGTCGAGACATATCAATATGGGATCTAGTTTCGAAGGTCTCGTCGCAACAAATCTTTTATGTGAAAATGGATTTTTAATAAGACCAATGGTGAGCTACAAAACATTTTGAAGTATTGATATAGGGGGTAATCTAGGATGACATCACCTATTTATTTTCTCGGGTTCATTTGCACCTTGGAAGAAGGTTGGTTGACCATTTTTATGCCCGGGTAATTTCTATATAAACAAGATGGTAACTTATGAGCCAGAGACGTGATAACTTACTTAGCGTGAGCCTGATAACTTTTGACCTGAAAAAAAAGTCATCGAAACATATTAATATGGGATCTTGTTTTGAAGATCTTCTCGCGACGAATCTTTTATATGAAAACGGTTTTTCAATCGGAGCGACGGTTTGAGCTACAAAATATTTTGAATTTTCGCATTGGGAAGAATTTTTGATGACATCATCAATTTCGTTTTGTCTGCATGTATATGATTAGTAGCTGCTAATTAACTGCTAGTAGTAGAGAGCAGGGACGATTCCAAGGAGGGACGAGGGGGGGCTAGACCCCCCCAACGATCACGTAGCCCCTTGATAGCGATGAGGTATTAGCAGTTTTTTCTGTGTACACACATGATTCGTGGTTGTCTCGCCCCCCGTGCCTCCCGTAGCCCATGTGTATATATCACATACTTGCAGACAGCAGGTCAAAGCCCATGTAGTGATTGCAGCAGGTAGCCGGTCAATGGCCCAAATATTAGAAGAAGAAAAATAAAAGAATGACAGCCCACCGTGAAACAGAAGGACCCACGCTCACGCACGTCGCACGTACACGGTAGTTTCCTCCGCTTGTTTCCAATCTGCTAGTTCCTGGCTTCCTGTGATCGGAAAAACCTACTCGCTACTGCCGTCGCCGCCGTTGCCGTCGCCTAGTAGATCATCTAACGTCGAGAAGGGAAGGCGACAGGCAAGCGCCGTCACGCAGATCCACAGGCACATTCCGACCGGACGACAGCGACCAAGCAAGGAAAAAGGGTTAGCTTATTTTTTAGGATTAGATGAGTTTGTGTCTTATAATGTACTTATGTGATCGTAGAACTACATACAAGGAAAACTAATTAGGAAATTTTCGGTTCTCTAATTGTGTTTCTGTAGACATGAAGATGAAGAGAGATGAATCAATTCATAGTTTTTTATGCCAATTGGTTCAAGCTGTCAGCCATGTGAACATGATGCAAACGCAAACGATCTGCAACCTATCCAAGAGAATAACCTTAGTCCTGTTGAAGGTGATTATCAGCCTGATCATTGTTTTAGCCAGCATAAAGTGGATTAGGGGAATCACTATCACAAGGACTTCCTCTATGCCTCCATGGTACGACCCCTCTCATCAACTTCAAATCTTTTAATTAATTTTGTCTAAAATAAATGATCGTTGATTGATGGACATGAAAATCAGACTGGAATCAATTATTTGTAGTACAGCGTACCAATTTTGTTGTATAAATTTAATACAAAATGAAGTTGTCTGGTCGACAATGGACAATTTGGTAGCCTTCTAGTGTTTACATCAGTGAAAACATGGTTTCAGTTTTGGCCTTTTACGCGGTCTTAATATTTTTGGGCTGGGTCCAAGCTCATTAGTATGTAAGAGCTCAAGTTAGTAACTCGCCCCCCCTATACCAAATTCCTGGCTCCATCCCTGGTAGAGAGTGGACACGCCCAGAAAAATAATTAGATGAAGCTAATACATGCATGCAAATTAGGAAAGAGAAAAATTGTGCGAATCTGTTGCTTAACTTCCAACTGGGTGGAAATTAGCAAAGTCCTTTAGTATATACTCCCTTCTTTCCAAAATATAAGACGCCAATTGATTTTTTTGATCTTTGTTACACAACTTTGACTATGATTTTCATGTATTATATATCTACAAAATTAGTATACGGACATATGAAATAAAATTGTTTTAAAAGACAAAATGTGATGATGTCATTTATACATATTTAATCCATGTACTTTCATACATATTAGCGGTAAAAGTCATGCATCAAAGACCATGCAAAGTAAATCGCGCCTTATATTTTAGGAAAGAGGGAGTATCTAAGAGAGCATCTATAGCCGGACTTGGTAAATTCGTCCCCGATCTAGCGATCAAAGGTTTACAGACATCGTTCGGATTTGTTGCAATATTCCAGTGGTTCGGAATTTAGCTTTCTCATAATATAAAACTATATTTTAGTATGTATCTAAGAGCATCTATAGCCGGACTTGGCAAATCCGCCCCACTATACGTAGGCGGCCCCTCATTTAGGCTGCCGCACGTCCACACACCTCAAATCCATGCAATCCATTCATGTTGATCATATGATACAAATCATACCAATTCAACAGTTCGAAACAAATATGACAAAGCAAAACAAATCATTGTTCAACAACCCGGACATGCCTAAATGAAATCAAAGTCCAAGCGTGATGGATCACTCACTGGCTGGCCGGATCACTCATCGGACGCCATCCATGCCGCCTACTCCGCAGACATCCTTGCCTCCTGCTCCATCTGCATCCTTGCCTCCTGCTCCGCCTGTATCCTTGCCACATGCTCTGCTGCCATAGCCGCCCTTGCCACCTCGTACTCCCTACACTCGTTGATCTCCTTCTTCATCCCCACTACTCTAACAGGAATAACAGTACTCTGGCAGGATAATTTGCACTAAATTTACAAACTGTCAATGAATTTATAGTACTGAAGCTAGAGTACTCCAATACTCCAGCAGGAACATTTGCGTTCATTTGTGTCTGATTAATGCAGCATTAATGCACATCCAGAGAAGCAGAACATGAAGGTGAAGCAACATCATTAGTCCATCGCTACAAAACATCACTACATAATGCATTAGTGCTCCATCTTCATCCAGAGAAGCAACATCACTATGCCATCACTACACAACATGAAGAATCACTGCAGAGAAGCACCTCTTCTCGTCAGGGAAGCAGAACATGCACTTCATCGCCACTACTCCTTGCCACTCACTACTAGGGAAAACGCTATACACAGAGGTATAGCAGTAGTGTTGGTCAAAACTCGGCGCTAGCGCTACTTAGTAGTAGCGCTTGTTGCAAAACCATGCTACAACCATTATTTTAGCAGTAGCGCGTCTTCACAGAAAAGCGCTACTACTAAAATTCCCTCACTAGTGCCGGTAGGCTAGGAATAGTAGCAGCGGTTCTCCCGGAAGCACGCTACTGCTAAAAACATTGTAGCAGCGCGTTTCTGCTGTAGAGTGCTACTGCTATGTAAAAGAAAATAAATAGAAAAATAAGTAGAGAAGTAAATGAAAATGAAAGAAATAGAAAAAGGAGAAACGAAAAAAAGAAAATGTAAAGAAAACAAAAGGAAAAGAAAAAGAAAACAGAAAGGGTTAGCTGTAGCGCGTTCCCCTGGAACACGCTATAGCTATCGTAGCTATAGCGCGTTTCGGAAAAACGCGCTACTGCTAGTTTGACTCAAATCCCGGCAGCCCAGGCTCAAAATTTCGCTATGTCCTCCCCCCCTCTCTACTCCCCCCTGTCCCCCAACTGCTCCATCGCCGCTGTTGCCCTGCCGCCTTCGACCACACCGCCACCGCCCGAGGCCGCCTTCGACCACACCGCCGCCGCCCGCCGCCTTCGACCACACCGCCGCCGCGCGAGGCCGCCCCCTCGACCTCACAGCCGCCGCCCGAGGCCGTCGTCGACCTCACTGTCGCCTCCCTCAAGCTTGCCGCCGCCGCTCTCGACCTCACCGCCGCTGCCCGAGCCAGAGCCTGCCCTCGCCGCCGACCGTAAGGCTATGCCTCTCCTGTCCCTACCCTCCTATTTCTCTCTGGTAGGGCAATTATATATATGTTGATACGTTGTGTTGATGTTCATATGAACCCTAGATTTTTTTAGGGCAGTAGGCATTTTATAGCATTTAGGAAAAATGATTAGCAACTTTTTTAGGAAATTAGCTAGGGCAATTTTTATGAAAATTCCTAAACAGTAATTACATTTAGCTTTAAACTAATAGAGGGTATATAAATAATAGTAGCATTTAGATTTAAATTAACAGAGGGTATAAACAAAAAACACTTAGCTATAAAAAAATATTTTGACTATGAACCTGAATTGTTCCAAATTTCATTCAAATGAAATTTGAATTATTTGGACTATGGACCTGAATATTTTTGAAGAAATTGGGTGTAGGTACTAAGGTCTTGCTGTGGAAATTCTGGTGAGGTCAAAAGGGTTAGAGAAAATGTAGTTCCTAGACTTTTAGCTTTAGACAAAAAACAAAAGTATTTTGCTATAAATAAAAAACAGTAGCTATGGCATTTAGCTATAAACAAAAAACAGATTTGTTTTTCTTTTCAAAAACTTGGTCAAACACAACAGTAGCTATGGCATTTAGATATATGTCATTGATGTTCATTTGCAAATTTCATTATTGTTGATTATATCTTTTCATTGAAGTGGCCATGTTATATGAAAATTCCTCAATAGTGTTTGCTCATGTTATATCTTTTCATTGAAGTTATTCGATTGTGCCCAAGTGGCTTTGTTGTTTCCAGGGAATGATGCTGAGTGACCTATGTTTTGCCGAAATGTTGATTCATTTCTGTTCCGGCAAATTTCAGGTTCTCGATTTGTCCACTTTTTAGCAAAGGTCATGCCAAAATTTTCCGTGAATTTCGGCATGACTTGTGCTACAAACTAGGACATATCGAGTGCCCGGGATTTGCCGCACCAGGAAGGAGTCAACATTCCTGCAAAACAATAGTCCTTTTTATGTCATTATTCATTTTATTAGGTCTAGAATTAATATACTAGATTTAATCATAGGAAACATGGCTAGCAACCATGAAGGACAGGGTTCTGGTGATTGCGACGGCGTCTACCGGGCGGCAGACAAATTTTTTAGCCTTACCGGCGATCAACCGACGTTGTTGCTGGGCCCACCGGTGGCATCGGGGACTGAGACTGACACGCAGACCGGTGCTGAGACTGAGACCGGAGCTGAGATTCAGACCGGCATCGAGACCGGCGCTGAGACCAGTGTGTTGGGGAACGTAGCAGAAATTCAAAATTTTCCTACGTGTCACCAAGATCTATCTATGGAGAAACTAGCAACGAGGGGAAGGAGAGTGCATCTACATACCCTTGTAGATCGCTAAGCGGAAGCGTTCATGAGAACGGGGTTGAAGGAGTCGTACTCGTCGTGATCCAAATCACCGGAGAACCTAGTGCCGAACGGACGGCACCTCCGCGTTCAACACACGTACAACCCGGTGACGTCTCCCACGCCTTGATCCAGCAAGGAGAGAGGGAGAGGTTGAGGAAGACTCCATCCAGCAGCAGCACAACGGCGTGGTGGTGGTGGAGGAGTGTGGCAATCCAGCAGGGCTTCGCCAAGCACCACGGGAGAGGAGGAGGAGGAGAGGCAGGGCTGCACCAACAGAGGAGAGGTTCTCATGTGTTTAGCAGCCCCAAACCTCAACTATATATAGGGGGAAGGGGGGCTGCGCCCCCTTTAGGGTTTCCCACCCCAAGGGGTGCGTCCAGCCCTAGATCCCATCTAAGGGGGGCGGCCAAGGGGGGAGGAGTGCCTCCCAAGTCAAGTGGAGGCCTCCCCCTTTAGGGTTTCCCCCTTCCCATGCGCATGGGCCTTGAGGGGGCTGGTTCCCCTGGCCCATTAAGGCTAGGGCGCCCCCTTACAGCCCATGCTACTGTATTGGACGTGGTGGAACAATTTCCGGACCCCCAGACCCCTCCGGAATCCTCCAGAACCTTCTGGAAGCTTCCCGGTACAATACCGAAAAAACCCGAACTTTTTCCGGAACCCGAACAACAACTTTCCATATATAAATCTTTACCTCCGGACCATTCCGGAACTCCTCATGACGTTCGGGATCTCATCCGGGACTCCGAACAACATTCGGTAACCACATACAAACTTCCTTTATAACCCTAGCGTCATCGAACCTTAAGTGTGTAGACCCTACGGGTTCGGGAGACATGCAGACATGACCGAGACATTCTCCGGTCAATAACCAACAACGGGATCTGGATACCCATGTTGGCTCCCACATGTTCCACGATGATCTCATCGGATGAACCACGATGTCAAGGACTCAATCGATCCCGTATACAATTCCCTTTGTCTAGCGATATTGTACTTGTCCGAGATTCGATTGTCGGTATCCCGATACCTTGTTCAATCTCGTTACCGGCAAGTCTCTTTACTCGTTCCGTAACACATCATCCCGTGATCAAATCCTTGATCACATTGTGCACATTATGATGATGTCCTACCGAGTGGGCCCAGAGATACCTCTCCGTTTACACGGAGTGACAAATCCCAGTCTCGATTCGTGCCAACCCAACAGACACTTTCGGAGATACTTGTAATGCACCTTTATAGCCACCCAGTTACGTTGTGACGTTTGGTACACCCAAAGCATTCCTACGGTATCCGGGAGTTGCACAATCTCATGGTCTAAGGAAATGATACTTGACATTAGAAAAGCTTTAGCATACGAACTACACGATCTTTGTGCTAGGCTTAGGATTTGGGTCTTGTCCATCACATCATTCTCCTAATGATGTGATACCGTTATCAATGACATCCAATGTCCATGGTCAGGAAACCATAACCATCTATTGATCAACGAGCTAGTCAACTAGAGGCTTACTAGGGACATGGTGTTGTCTATGTATCCACACATGTATCTGAGTTTCCTATCAATACAATTATAGCATGGATAATAAACGATTATCATGAACAAGGAAATATAATAATAACTAATTTATTATTGCCTCTAGGGCATATTTCCAACAGTCTCCCACTTGCACTAGAGTCAATAATCTAGTTCACATCGTCATGTGATTAACGCTGATAGGTCACATCGCCATGTGACCAACATCCAAAGAGTTTACTAGTGTCTGTAAACTAGTTCACATCATCATGTGATTAAGACTCAATGAGTTCTGGGGTTTGATCATGTTATGCTTGTGAGAGAGGTTATTAGTCAATGGGTCTGAATCTTTCAGATCCGTGTGTGCTTTACAAATCTTTATGTCATCTCCTAGATGCAGCTACCACGCTCTATTTGGAGCTATTCCAAATGGTTGCTCCACTATACGTATCCGGTTTGCTACTCAGAGTCACTCGGATAGGTGTTAAAGCTTGCATCAACGTAACCCTTTACGCCAAACTCTTTATCACCTCCATAATCGAGAAACATGTCCTTATTTACTTCAAGGACAATTTTGACCGTTGTCCAATGATCCCCATTCCTGGATCATTCTTGTACCCCTTGACTGACTCATGGCAAGGCACACTTCCGGTGCGGTACACAGCATAGCATACTATAGAGCCTATGTCTGAAGCATAGGGGACGACCTTCGTCCTTCCTCTCTTTTCTGCCGTGGTCGAGCTTTAACCCTTAACCTCATACCTTACATCTCAGGCAAGAACTCCTTCTTTGACTGATCCATCTTGAACACCTTCAAGATCATGTCAAGGTATGTGCTCATTTGAAAGTACCATTAAGTGTTTTTGATCTATCCTCATAGATCTTGACGTTCAATGTTCAAGTAGCCTAATCCAGGTTTTCTATTGAAAAACACTTTTCAAATAACCCTATATGCTTTACAGAAAATTCTTCATCATTTCTGATCATCAATATGTCAACGACATATACTCATCAGAAATTCTATAGTGCTCCCACTCACTTCTTTGGAAATACAAGTTTCTCACAAACTTTGTATAAACCCAAAATCTTTGATCATCCCATCAAAGTGTACATTCCAACTCCGAGATGCTTACTCCAGTCCCTAGAAGGATTGCTGGAGCTAGCATACCTTTTAGCATCCTTAGGATCGACTTTCTGATTGTATCACATACAACCTTTCCTTACGAAGACTGGTAAGGAAACTCGTTTTGACATCCATCTGCCAGATTTCATAAATGCAGCTAATGCTAACATGATTCCAACGGACTTAAGTATCGCTACGAATGAGAAAATCACATCGTAGTCAACTCCTTAAACTTGTGAAAAAAAACTCTTCGCCACAAGTCGAGCTTCATAGATGGTGACATTACCATCCACGTCCGTCTTCTTCTTAAAGATCCATTTATTTCAACGGCTTGCCGATCATCGGGCAAGTCCACCAAAGTCCATGCTTTGTTCTGATATATGGATCCGATCTCGGATTTGATGGTTTCTAACCATTTGTCGGAATTTGGGCCCACCATTGCTTCTCCATAGCTCGTAGGTTCATTGTTGTATAGCAACATGACCTTCAAGACAGGATTACTGTACTACTCTGAAGTAGTACGTATCCTTGTCACCCTACGAGGTACGGCAGTGACTTGATCCGAAACTTCATGATCACTATCATAAGCTTCTACTTCAATTGGTGTAGGTGCCACAGGAACAACTTCCTGTGCCCTGCTACACACTAGTTGAAGTGATGGTTCAATAACCACATCAAGTCTCCACCATCCTCCCACTCAACTTTTCGAGAGAAACCTTTCCTCGAGAAAGGACCCGATTCAAGAAACAATCCATATTGCTTTCAGATCTGAATTAGGAGGTATACCCAACTGTTTTGGGTGTCCTATGAAGATGCATTTTATCCGCTTTGGGTTCGAGCTTATCAATCCTGAAACTTTTTCACATAAGCGTCGCAGCCCCAAACCTTTAAGAAACGACAACTTAGGTTTCTCTAAACCATAATTCATACGGTGTCATCTCAACGGAATTACGTGGTGCCCTATTTAAAGTGAATGTGGTTGTCTCTAATGCCTAACCCATGAACAATAGTGGTAATTCGATAAGAGAAATCATGGTACACATCATATCCAATAGGGTGCAACTATGATGTTCGGACACACCATCACACTATGGTGTTCCAGGCGGTATTAATTGCAAAACAATTTCCACAATGTCTTAATTGCGTGCCAAAACTCGTAACTCAGATATTCATCTCTATGATCATATCATAGACATTTTATCCTCTTGTCACAATGATCTTCTACTTCACTCTGAAATTACTTGAACCATTCAATAATTCAGACTTGTGTTTCATCAAGAAAATATTCTCAACATCTACTCGAATCATCTGTGAAGTAAGAACATAATGATATTCACTGCAAGCTCAGCACTCATTGGACTGCACACATCAAAATGTGTTACTTCCAACGAGTTGCTATCTTGTTTCGTCTTACTAAAACGAGGCTTTCAGTCATCTTGCCCATGTGGTATGATTTGCATGTCTCAAGTGATTCAAAATCAAGTGAGTTCAAACAGTCCATTTGCATGGAGTTTCTTCATGCATATACACCAATAGACATGGTTCGCATGTCTCAAACTTTTCAAAAATGAGTGAGTCCAAAGATCCATCAACATGGAGCTTCTTCATGCATTTTATACCGATATGACTTACGTGGCAGTGCCACAAGTAGGTGGTACTATCATTACTATCTTTTGGCATGAACATGTGTATCACTACGATCGAGATTTCAATGAACCATTCATTTTAGGTGCAAGACCATTGAAGGTATTATTCAAATAAATAGAGTAACCATTATTCTCTTTAAATGAATAACCGTATTGCGATAGTCATAATCCAATCATGTCTATGCTCAACGCAAACACCAAATAACAATTATTCAGGTTTTAACACCAATCTCGATGGTAGAGGGAGCGTGCGATGCTTGATCATATCAACATTGGAAACATTTCCAACACATATCATCAGCTCACCTTTAGCTAGTCTTCGTTTATTCCGTAGCTTTTATTTCGAGTTACTAACACTTAGTAACCGAACCGGTATCTAATACCCTGGTGCTACTAGGAGTACTAGTAAAGTACACATCAACACAATGTATATCCAATATACTTCTATCGACCTTGCCAGCCTTCTTATCTACCAAGTATCTAGGGTAATTCTGCTCCAGTGGCTGTTCCCTTTATTACAGAAGCACTTAGTCTCGGGTTTGGGTTCAACCTTGGGTTTCTTCACTAGAGCAGCAGCTGAATTGCCGTTTCATGAAGTATCCCTTTGTTCCCTTGCCCTTCTTGAAACTAGTGGTTTCACCAACCATCAACAATTGATGCTCCTTCTTGATTTCTACTTTCGCGGTGTCAAACATCACGAATATTTCAAGGATCATCATATCTATCCCTGATATGTTATAATTCATCACGAAGCTCTAGCAACTTGGTGGCAATGACTTTGGGGAAACATCACTATCTCATCTAGAAGATCAACTCCCACTCGATTCAAGTGATTGTTGCACTCAGAAAATCTGAGCACAAGCTCAACGATTGAGCTTTTCTCCCTTAGTTTGCAGGCTAAGAAAATCGTCGGAGGTCTCATACCTCTTGACGTGGGCACGAGCCTGAAATCCCAATTTCAGCCCTTGAAACATCTCATATGTTCCGCGATGTTTCGAAAACGTCTTTAGTGCCTCAACTCTAAACCGTTTAACTGAACTATCACGTAGTTATCAAAACGTGTATGTCCGATGTTCGCAACATCCACAAACGACGTTTGGGGTTCGACACACTGAGCAGTGCATTAAGGACATAAGCTTTCTACTGTCCGCATAATTGCTACTATCAACTTTCAACTATATTTTCTCTAGGAACATATCTAAAACAGTAGAACTAAAGCGCGAGCTACGACATAATTTGCAAAATCCTTTTGACTATGTTCAGATAATTAAGTTCATCTTATGAACTCCCACTCAGATAGACATCCCTCTGGTCATCTAAGTGATTACATGATCCGAGTCAACTAGGCCGTGTCCGATCATCACGTGAGACGGACTAGTCATCATCGGTGAACATCTTCATGTTGATCGTATCTACTATACGACTCATGCTCGACCTTTCGGTCTCCGTGTTCCAAGGCCATGTCTGTACATGCTAGGCTCGTCAAGTTAACCCTAAGTGTTTCGCGTGTGTAAATCTGTCTTACACCCGTTGTATGTGAACGTAAGAATCCATCACACCCGATCATCACGTGGTGCTTAGAAGCGACGAACTTTAGCAACGGTGCACAGTTAGGGGGAACACTTTCTTGAAATTTTTATGAGGGATCATCTTATTTACTACTGTCATTCTAAGCAAATAAGATGTATAAACATGATAAACATCACATGCAATCAAAAAGTGACATGATATGGCCAATATCATATTGCTCCTTTTGATCTCCATCTTCGGGGCTCCATGATCATCATGGTCACCGGCATGACACCATGATTTCCATCATCATGTCTTCATGAAGTTGTCTCGCCAACTATTACTTCTACTACTATGGTACCAGTTAGCAATAAAGTAAAGTAATTACATGGCGTTGTTCAATGATACGCAGGTCATACAATAAATAAAGACAACTCCTATGGCTCCTGCCGGTTGTCATACTCATCGACATGCAAGTCGCGAATCCTATTACAAGAACATGATCAATCTCATACATCACATATCATTCATCACATTCTTCTTGGCCATATCACATCACATAGCATACCCTGCAAAAACAAGTTAGACGTCCTTTAATTGTTGTTTGCATGTTTTACGTGGCTGCTATGGGTTTCTAGCAAGAACGTTTCTTACCTACGCAAAACCACAATGTGATATGCCAATTGCTATTTACCCTTCATAAGGACCCTTTTCATCGAATCCGTTCCGACTAAAGTGGGAGAGACTGGCACCCGCTAGCCACCTTATGCACCAAGTGCATGTCAGTCGGTGGAACCTGTCTCACGTCAGAGTACGTGTAAGGTCGGTCCGGGCCGCTTCATCCCACAATACCGTCGAAACAACATTGGACTAGTAACGGTAAGCATATTGAACAAAATCAACGCCCACAACTACTTTGTGTTCTACTCGTGCAAAGAATCTACGCAATAGACCTAGCTCATGATGCCACTATTGGGGAACGTAGCAGAAATTCAAAATTTTCCTACGTGTCACCAAGATCTATCTATGGAGAAACTAGCAACGAGGGGAAGGAGAGTGCATCTACATACCCTTGTAGATCGCTAAGCGGAAGCGTTCATGAGAACGGGGTTGAAGGAGTCGTACTCGTCGTGATCCAAATCACTGGAGATCCTAGTGCCGAATGGACGGCACCTCCGCGTTCAACACACGTACAACCTGGTGACGTCTCCCACGCCTTGATCCAGCAAGGAGAGAGGGAGAGGTTGAGGAAGACTCCATCCAGCAGCAGCACAACGGCGTGGTGGTGGTGGAGGAGCGTGGCAATCCAGCAGGGCTTCGCCAAGCACCACGGGAGAGGAGGAGGAGGAGAGGCAGGGCTGCACCAACAGAGGAGAGGTTCTCATGTGTTTAGCAGCCCCAAACCTCAACTATATATAGGGGGAAGGGGGGCTGCGCCCCCTTTAGGGTTTCCCACCCCAAGGGGTGCGGCCAGCCCTAGATCCCATCTAAGGGGGGAGGCCAAGGGGGGAGGAGTGCCTCCCAAGTCAAGTGGAGGCCTCCCCCTTTAGGGTTTCCCCCTTCCCATGCGCATGGGCCTTGGGGGGGCTGGTTCCCCTGGCCCATTAAGGCTAGGGCGCCCCCTTACAGCCCATGCTACTGTATTGGACGTGGTGGAACAATTTCCGGACCCCCGGACCCCTCCGGAATCCTCCGGAACCTTCTGGAAGCTTCCCGGTACAATACCGAAAAAACCCGAACTTTTTCCGAAACCCGAACAATAACTTTCCATATATAAATCTTTACCTCCGGACCATTCCGGAACTCCTCGTGACGTCCGGGATCTCATCCGGGACTCCGAACAACATTCGGTAACCACATACAAACTTCCTTTATAACCCTAGCGTCATCGAACCTTAAGTGTGTAGACCCTACGGGTTCGGGAGACATGCAGACATGACCGAGACATTCTCCGGTCAATAACCAACAGCGGGATCTGGATACCCATGTTGGCTCCCACATGTTCCACGATGATCTCATTGGATGAACCACGATGTCAAGGACTCAATCGATCCCGTATACAATTCCCTTTGTCTAGCGGTATTGTACTTGCCCGAGATTCGATCGTCGATATCCCGATACCTTGTTCAGTCTCGTTACCGGCAAGTCTCTTTACTCGTTCCGTAACACATCATCCCGTGATCAACTCCTTGATCACATTGTGCACATTATGATGATGTCCTACCGAGTGGGCCCAGAGATACCTCTCCGTTTACACGGAGTGACAAATCCCAGTCTCGATTCGTGCCAACCCAACAGACACTTTCGGAGATACCTGTAATGCACCTTTATAGCCACCCAGTTACGTTGTGACGTTTGGTACACCCAAAGCATTCCTACGGTATCCGGGAGTTGCACAATCTCATGGTCTAAGGAAATGATACTTGACATTAGAAAAAGCTTTAGCATACGAACTACACGATCTTTGTGCTAGGCTTAGGATTGGGTCTTGTCCATCACATCATTCTCCTAATGATGTGATCCCGTTATCAATGACATCCAATGTCCATGGTCAGGAAACCGTAACCATCTATTGATCAACGAGCTAGTCAACTAGAGGCTTACTAGGGACATGGTGTTGTCTATGTATCCACACATGTATCTGAGTTTCCTATCAATACAATTATAGCATGGATAATAAACGATTATCATGAACAAGGAAATATAATAATAACTAATTTATTATTGCCTCTAGGACATATTTCCAACACGGTGCTGCCTCGGGGAGCAGAGCCGGTGTAGAACCGAAAGCAAAGAGGCAACGGGTTCCTAACAAACTCAGGACTACTGGACTGGTGGTCACGGAAGTGGACGACGGCAATTTTGAGCCAAAGGCGCCCGAGGAAGCGCGCGCGTGCTGCAGAAATCAAATAGGCTGCATCGTACGGACAACCGTCACCATCAACGATGAGAAACTACAGAAGATAGAAAATATGAGGAGCTCCCTCCTAAAAAAGTTTCACCAGATATTCTTGTTCCCGGGCCGGAATGAGAAGGATTATGAAGATCCAGACGAGGACCCGGCAATGAAGAAGATAAACAAACACACCATGACCAAGTTTAGCGACGCGTTGGCCGCTTGGAAAAATCGAGTGAAAGCAAAGATCAACGACGGGGAACCCTACTCCGAGATTGTAAACGATAATCCGACAATCACGGAAGAGTAGTTTCAAATATTCAAGGAGGCTTGCGAGGCCAAAGCTGCCAAAAAAGTCTAACTACATGAAGGGGCTTCAAAAGAGGAACATTGGGAGCCACCACCTCGGAAGCCATGGTTACGGCGGAAAGAGGTCCAAATGGACCAAGGAGGACTCGGAAGCCGCGAGTCTGGGCATCCCAGACCCCTTGGCGGATTTCACCGTCCCGCAGGAGCGTGACGTCCTGAGGGCCCGACACCGTTGGGACCCAGTGAAGAAGGTTTACGAGACAACACCGGTCATTACGGAGTTCATGAGACTGCTGGTAATTTTAGTTTCTGATCAATTCGACTGCACACGTTAGTCATATTTGTAAACGATCCTTGTGCCTTTTGCAGAGAGAGCAGCACCGGATTGCGGCCGAAAGCGACTCACCGTCTGAGGCATTGGTGAGGCCCAAGTGGGACACTCCATTCAACCGGGCGTTGAACATATTGAAACGATAACCGGTGGATACTCGACCATCGTATGGACGCGTGCACGGTGTCGGAGACGGCGCCACGTGGAAGAAGTACTACTGTGAGACCACGGAGGAGAGAAAGGAAAGACGGAGGTTAACTGAAGAAAACATCGACAAGAAGGTTGAGATTGCGGTTGAGAAGAAATCATCTCAGACAGTTGCAACAGCGGTAGCTGCCGCAAAACAGGCAATTGCAGATATGTCTACTTCCTTGGTGACGGGCGTTTTCACTTGGACAGGGCAAAATCCAGAAAAAAAATGCAGAGGACTTTCCCCTTGCTGACTTCTTGGGAGCACCTGCTCCCGCACCTGCTCCCGTACCGGCTCCCGCACCTGCTCGCACACCGGCTCCCGCACTGGACGTGCTCGGTGGTGCCTCCTCTTTGGCTGAGCTCGACGCCCTCACGGTATCTGTCACACCGGCCCCCTTCAATATAAATATATAATCTCCCGTTTTCGTTGCCTTTCGGATGTCTCACGTCGTAGACTTTTCTTTGCAGGCCGACGAAACCTCGTGCACCATATTGTACACCATCGGCAAACAGAAGGTGGACGTGGGGAAGGCGACGATAATGATGCCGAAGGAACCATTGTTCCACGGCCGGCCGATCCCCCCGAACGTCTTCAAGGTTTCCGTGGCCAGTGTCAAACCGGGCCACAAGAATTTGCCTCCTCTAATACCAGTGGGGGATGACAACGAGACCCCGCGGCGGCTTGGTGATTGTTGCAATGGGTGGGTCCTGTTGTGGCCAAAGAGTCTGCTTCGTCTGGAGGCGGCCTGGAGCACACCCACGAGCACGCAGCCTCAGCAAGGTATGAACATCAACACCCCACCTACCCAATTAGCGTTGGGTGTCGGGTTGGGTGATAGCGGACGGGGTAAGGAGGAGGCTCCATTAGTCGCTGATGATGTCGCCATGGATGAGGATGAGGATGACGATGGTGCTGAACAGTATGTCTATACTGGCGCCTCCTCAGGGTTTGAGTGTCATGAGTCGGTGCCTGAATTACCGTCTCAACGTATTATTGACGACCTTCCGGTAGTAAAGAAGTCTAGGAAGAGAGTGAGGAAAGGCAAAAAAGCTGATTCTATGATCCAGCCGCCTCAGCAGCCTTGGCTTCAGGACCGTATAGATATCCCCGATGCGGATAAATGGCATATCCCCGGTCAACCAATCCTACCTGCAACAGCGCTACGGGCCAGATTCAGCGATCTAAGGAGACTTCATGATGATGTGCTGCGGGTAGAGAAAGGCCTCATCGCCTTGAAAGATCCAGGATACCCACTCTACGTGGTTAACGTTCCGCGGCAAATGTCGTACGTCGACAGCTTCCCTGCGGATAAGTTCTTCCTCCGATTTAATTACATATTTGACATGTTTCACGTGAAGAAGCTGGATTTTACGTTTGTCCGTCTTTATGCCTTGCACATGAACTACATCATTGGGGTTGAGCAGATACGTCATATCTGTATCGCTGACCCGTACTACATGCGCGAGAGCTTCTTGGGAGTCTGTGCAGAGCAGCGTGAATACGCGAGGGATTACATCATCAGTTTCATTCTCGCCAATAAGGACAAGGAGGCGATTCTCGTGCCTTATCATCTCATGTAAGTCATCTGCGCTGCTATCCTTCCTTCAATTTCAATAATTCATTTGCATGGTGGAGGCTAATTAATTTGAGGTGTACTTATTTTGCGCAGCGGCGGGCGCGCCGTCCTCATCATCCTCTACCCCCGATTCTCCCACGCTCTTTACTTGGACTCGTCGAAGAACATTCACTAAAAGGATTACACCCACATCAAAGATGTTCTCGATAGTGCTATGTTTTACTACCAAGCAAGGGGTGGAGAGGTTAGGGACAAGAAGAGAAGGGGCGGCAGGGCCGCCTTCAGCCATAAGACCGACTTCTGCTGCATCCAGCAACCGAACGATTCTCTTAATGATGGATTCTATGTCCTACATCACATGCTGGAGTACAGACAGTGTCACCAGAACCTTCACGTGTCACCTAGATCTAGTGATGCCCATATTCTGCAATGGGCAAAGGACATAGGAGATATCGAGGATCATCGACTTCGAGCTGAGTTCTATAACATCCAGCGCGAACTTGCCCAAATCATCATGAATGAGGTCGTCGGAAAAACAGGGATGTTCTACGGAGAAGGACAAATGTCGCGGGAAGACGTCCGAACATGGATAGCCTCTCAGTGTCTCGACATGAAGCCTTTCACTAAGCTCGGGGACTATCTCCCTGACCTCGATGGATGGCACGACATGTTGGAGTGATTGTCGATATATGACAATGTGTCTGCTTAGTCCATACTTTCTGTATGACAAAACTTTGAGTTATGCGCAGTGTGAAACTTTATTTGTGATGTAATTAAACCGTCCTCCTCCTCGACTAGCGAAGATCACTCTAGTTAGGGCATTTTGGGTACGATGAACTTTGTTATTTATGCTTATGATATGTTGTTTCTATTTTTCTCAAGTCTGTCTCTTTCTGTTGCTAAACTATATATGTTGCATATCATCGACTCATGTGACGATGCAGGTGCATAGATCATCAATGGCGAAGAAGTGCTACGCCAGGAGTATATATACGATGAGTGGCCGGAGTGTCAGGCCCAGATGTTGCCGGTTTCCGGTTTCCGAGCGATAGGCAGTAGTTAGTTTAGGTTCACGCTAATGTGAGAGAGGGATACGAACTCATGTACTCAAAGTGATAGCTCTTCTCGCGTATACCATTGTTTAGATGGATGACGATGTATTTGCAAGTAATCAAGGACTTGTATCGCTATTTTCGAGATGATGACGAAAGACCACTTTGTGTTGGATGATGATTATGATGAGACTATTTGTATGTATATGCTATGATTACATTCGTGGTCTCGCAGGCATTTGTATGTGTATCATGATGACATTTCTATGTGCTAAAGATTCTTCTATAAAGCCTGTTCAAATACAAAACAAATATTCCAAAAATAAAAACCCTGTTAAATTAGCAGTAGCGAGTGTATAAAAGTTAGCAGCAGCGCCGCGATAGCAGTAGCGCGTCGTTGCAAAGGGCGCTAGAGCTACTAGCAGTAGCGAGCTCCCAATAACCGCGCTGCTGCTACACTTGTGTAGCAGTAGCGCCGGTGACCACGCGCTACTGCTATATGTTAGCTGTAGCGCCTTATTAGTAGCGTCCCTCCCCGCGCTACTAATACACCTAAAACCCGCGCTGCTGCTAGCCTTTTCCCTAGTAGTGACTGTTCATCGCCGCTTCATCCAGCCACTGCTCCTCGCCTCTTTCTAAAAAAATCAGAACAGTCACTACTGCAGTATTACAAACACTGTTACAGGAAAAAAAATAGACATTGTACTGCTCCATTCAACATTATCCAAGCTAGAGTATGGAGCACACTCACAATTTACAGTGGCAGAACAAGCATGCCAGAGACAATATAGCCACTAGAAAAGCACAAATTCAATCACAAGCAGAACTAGACAAGCATCGGTACTGTAAGACAAGCATCAAAACAAGCATCAGAAGTTTAGAAGTAGACATGCACGAGAAGGGGAGGATCAGGACAAGTTGTACTAGAGATTTTCTATACAAGCATCAGAGTAGACAAGCACAATACAATGTGCAATTTCATCCATCCAAATGAGAGCTTAACAGAATCACTCTGTGGTTAGATGGTTAGAGGGACAGTGGTATCCCCAGCCTACCAGGGTTCAAGTCCTGGTGCTCGCATTATTCCTGAATATATTTCAGGATTTCCGGCGATGCGCTTGTAGTGGAGGAGACGTTCCCGTCGACGACGAGGCGCCTATGATGACTTCGTAAATCTCAAGATGATATGGCGGCTCAGTCTCTCGAAGGTGCTCATAGGGGTAGGATCTGCGTATGTGCGTTCATAGGAATGAGTATATGTGTGTATGTATGAGCGCATGCGTCTGTATTGTGTTAAAAAAAAAGAGCTTAAGAATATGCAATCTCATACTCCGTTGGCGAACTAGGAGTGGAGAGCAATAGAAGGGGAATACAATGTGCAATTTCATCAATCCAAATGAGCAATAGAACTAGGAGTACACGCATCAGAGTAGATAAGCAGAACCAGGAGTAGAGAGCAATAGAAGGGGAGAGTACTCACCATGTTCCCCGTGGCCGTCTGGGAGGCGCTCCGAAGTTGTCGTTGCTGTGGTGTTCATGTCTCCTCGCACTGTTCTGGTGCTCCTCGTGGCGCTCTGGCTGCTTCTCGCTGCCACACAGATCCAACAGCTCCTCGTCGCTGCACAAATGCAACAACTCTCTCCTCCCGCAGCTCCTCCTACAACAGATCCTCCTCTCGCAGCTCCTCTGGCAGTAAAAATCAAATCTTGGGCAACGGCGACACGGTTGAGGGAGAGGAAGCGAGATGTGGTGGGAGGGGAACGTCGGTGCGGGCGACGCGGTAGAGGCAAGCGTCGGTGCGGGTGGCATGGCGGAGGCAAGCGTCGGCACGGGGCGAGAGAGTGGGAGGGGAACGAGTGATGCGGGCGAGAGAGTGGTGGGAGGGTAAAAGTGGAAAAAAGAAAAAAAAATTGTAGCGTGACATGATTCGCACGTGCATGCCAAAAACGTCTTATACTTTGAGATAGAGGGAGTATCTCATCGTGTTTTCTTGTGTTTCTAAGCAAACACTATCAATAAATGTTTAGACTTATGCTATTGTTTTCGCTTGATCACATTGTAGTTTCACCGCAACATTTTTTTTACCGGAAATGGCAGGTGCTCTGCCCTTGCATTACGTAGGGGAGGAAACTGTACAGATTGTTGACAAGAACAACCGAAGTAGAAAAAGGAGGAGAAGAAGAAGACAACTACTCCCATACCTCCATAAGGAGGCCGATTTCTTCTCTGATGAAAGATCGCACAACTATCATTAGGGCACTCTTTTGCTGAAAAACTCTTTATTGCGCTCATTCCAAATATTCCAAGCAATGTATGCAGCGAGGATGGTCCTCTTAATCCAATTTCAGATGGCAATGGTGCAGAAGATGCAGACCATAAGCGTCTAGCCACGCCTAAGCGAGCGTTTACCGCCTATTTTTTTATTGGTGTATACTAAATTGTTTTAGGGGTTCATTTGTGTATACTACTCCATCCTTTGCAGAGGGAGTATGTTCTTTTGCAGGAATTGTGCATACTATGTTTATCGGGTAATTTGCTTAAACTCCAATTTTAGTATAATTATTTCGTCAAGATGTAGGTTAGTATATACTCCCTCCATCCACGAGTAGGTGTACATCTATCTTTTTGTCCCAAGTCAAAGAGTAGTGACATATATGACATCAAATTGATATATTATGAAAGAACATTTCAAAACGAATGTACTGATGCTGATTTACTGTCATAAGTGCTACTACTATTCTCTAAAAAGTTGGTCAAAAGTTTTAAAACTTTTATTTAAAACAAAAATTAGATATACACTTATTCGTGGACGGAGAGGGTACGGGAGAGATTTGCTCTTTTGCATACGTTTTCCTCTAGTAAAATCCGTTCAGGATACATGCTACGTTCAGAGTTCCCTATTCCGCACGTTATAAACAGAGGTGATACGCTCGCGTTGGGGGCATCGTAGCGTAGCTCTCCCTCTCCCTTCCCCTCGTCTCCCTCTCTCTACGCTGCCCGGAAGAACACCATCTGTACACACAAGTCCTCTCCGACCTTTTGGCGGGGCCCGCCATCATCCCCGTCCGGTCATGCCTCGCCGCCGCGCTCGTGCGACACGTCGTTCTGACGGCCGCTATGTCGGTGCCGGCGCTGACGGGGGTGGACGACCCTTCGCCGACGTGGACGGGATATCTCGGCGCGTAGCAGACGTATACGTGGACGCCCCCCGCTCCGGCGTCCAGATGAGGCCCCACGATCGGCGGCAGCCTCCACGGTATGATTGTATGAACTTCACAGCCTCGACCTCTCCGGCCCTCTCTCGCTTCTCTATTTTTCTACAAGTCATTGTACTGTACCTTCAACGGCCGCAAGCGCGCACGATTGCGTCCTCTCCCTGTTGTCTCAGAATGAAGCCAGCCATGGGGCGTTCACCATCTCCAAGTGATGCAAGATGATTTCTGTGATGGCCTGCGTGTGATGTTGTCATTGGGATACGTGATTTGGCCTATTGGCTTCATGTTCCCTGAAAGCACGACTCTCATGGTGTGCTGAACTGTCCGGCTGATCCGGTGGTGGTAGTGGTGCGGGGATTAATGGCAGATCTAGCGGCTTCATCATCTACGTCACTCCTGCCAGCGGCAGCGGACTCGTGGCAAATTGCGGTGGCCACCGAAAGGTCTTCACGAGTGTTGCTCTCTCCAGATCCGGTGGTTTGTTCAGCAGGAAGATGCAAACTATGAACGACGATTTGATGCAGAGGGATGGTTGTGTAGCGGCAGCGGTCGCACATCACATGTAGCTGCTGGGATCGTGGGAAAGTGGCGGCGACAATACATAAGTTACGTCGATGATGGTGCTACTCAAGCATCTGGTCTTGAGCTCTGGGGTGAAAGCCTAGGTTCGACATGTGTTGGTTATATCTGGCAATGGCGATGTTTTTTCATTGTTACCTTGTTGAAGGCATTGCTCGGATATGTTCGGATTGGTTCTTCAGGGTGAAAATTTAGATTCCGACCTTGCTCGGTGACGGCAGCGATTGAGCGCCGCTCCCTTCCTGGAGGCGTTGTTGTTGAAGAACCTCGACGTTTGTGTGATGTCATAAGATGGTTGATGCGGATATGGTCATTGTTTTAGTTTGCGGATCGCGGATCCGAGCTAGGTTTTTTTTTCCTCGCCTACATATAGCTTTGGTCTTGTATGATTTTGCTATTTGTGAGCGTGTTTTTTGTGTGCGTGTGTTGGTGTTGACTGTGTGCATCCTAGTTATGTAGAGGCTGGGTGTGTGCTCATTGTATTTGTATCCTCTTGATACTTTTATCTTGAGATAATAAAATTCACCCTTTGTCGAAAAATTGTACTGTATCTGAATCAACTTGGCCAAATTCTAGCACCTCGTCTTCACTTGGAGTTACCACATGTACTTCAAAGTAATGTGCAATCCTCAGCTATCCTATCTTAATCATGATCAACCACTACCTTTCTACTACTCGGGTCTGCTACTCTGCTATGCTGGTTGCCATATTTAATAAGTTGTTCTTCAACTCATATAGCTTGTGTTCCACTTCAGACGTGAGAATGCTGCATCTCCAAAAACGTCTATTCCAGACCCTCGAATGCCCCGTTCCACGGAGAAAACCCAGGTTTCCCGCAATCTGCCGCTGCCTCGACAGTATCTACCTCTGTTCCATTGTTTCTAGTTTATAAGTACATGATAATATGGATCATTCCTTCTTTTTTTCGCGAAACATCTCCAAAGATTAAAACTTGTTGTCTACTAACCTTCTGACGATGTTCCACTTCAGACGTGAGCACCCTTATTATGATGTGACACCGCTGCAAGAGCCAAACAACACCAACACTTCCTCTACCTCCACGAAGGCAGAGGCAGTAACTCATGGCATCTCGCCAACGTCGAGGCAATCGTCTCCACCTGTTTTTGCTCGTTATCATTCTGGTTGGCATATACAGTTTTTCATCAGAATATATGTTACGGGCTCATTCCACACGTATCCTCGTCTGGGTGGGCCATTCCAGAGCTTGCACAAAGCTGAGAAGGCTATCATTTACCATCTTGATGACATGCGCTCTCCAATAATGTGAATTTTCTCAACTTTTACATAGGTTGCTGCATGTCAGAAATTACAATGTACTAACATGTAGAATGCTCTGACCTGAACTAGGTGCACATATGGGCTTTCGCAGGCGGAGATTGGAGTAAGACACGAGCTTTATTGGCTTGATGGCACAAGGAAGAACTCTTCCAAAGGAAATCCGGACCGTAGGAATATCAGCCTTTTGGTTCAAGCTTTACTGGACAAGTACAATGAGGATCACCATTTTTGGGGGGTTTGCTCTCTCCCCCTCCTACCCACCCTCACTCTCTGTCTTTGTCTTAATTGTTTTATATTCATGTACTATTTGCTGATATAATCCATGCCTCCTTTCCAGGATCTTGCATATGAACTTGATGTTGTTGTGATCTTCCGAGAATTTTATATGGGGGTCATGGGCTGCCTCAATATGTAATATCATCTCAATTTTACTACAAAGACTAAAAGAGCTGATGATTTTCACGGCGGCGTCAACAATCTATTCTTTGCTGAAGTGGCACAAATAGAAGGAGAAAATGAAGAATATGTGCTCAATTGTTTCCGTATGGTGAAACCTAGTGACAATGGTATTTCTTCCACCTTATATTAAGTTATGTTCATATAATCGGTGGTCACATTTCTCTGATCGACATCATTTCGTTGCCCATAGTGTCATGTTTCCCATCATCTCGTCCATTATCCTTGAGTTTTACTACTCCCTCCGATCCGAATTAATTGACGCAACCTTATACAGTATAAGTAAGATATTGTATAGAGGTTGGACCAATTAATTTGGACCTGAGGGAGTATAGGTTTAATATCTAAGCCATTTCATGCCCAGACGTACACATGCTCTCTCTTTTTTTTTTGCCCAAGGGCGATGTTATGGTTGTATGAGTTACGGAAATGTTGATTTGAAGCACCCTGTCAATGCTGATAAATACGAAGGTCTCTATTCTCGCCCATTCAACCTATGTTGTGGTGTGGTTCCAGAACGAGATGTTGGCCATGATGTACCTACATACATCCAGAATGAGGATGATAGGCTGGCGGACGAGGAGGCTGAGATAAGACGTATATACAAGGTAATGTTTATATCTTGTGTAGTTGGTACTTATAATGTTACTGAAGTGTTATGATTCTCCTTCAGTGCCCTGATGAACCTCCTATTCTGGCAAAATCGGATTGTGCAAGAATGCCTGCTAGTTTGGCCAAGAGAGGGGATGTTGGTTTGGCCAAAAGAGATGATGGCCAGGAAAGCGGGAAGTACATTGTACCTGCTAGGCGTCAGTAGGTTTGAGTATCCCTCAAGCACATGTTCGCTTTTGGGATTTGTTTTAAATTTTTATTCAGAAAGTGCAAAACTATAATCGCTAAACTCTCTCTCTCTCTCTCTATATATATATATATATATATCTAGATTACCAAATATTCACTATATGAAAAACAAGTATTTTCTTAGAAAATCTGAGGTGCAAACGAACAAGTCTGTAATATATTTTCCCAAATCTACTATCTATAATAACAAATATATACCATATGAAAATATATTGCATGATAAATGCGAGATGGTATTGCAATATATTTAGATAGCAATATAAGTACAACTTTAGTACGATGAAAATATATTTGGGAAAATATATTACAATGAAGATATGTTGTCTCAACTTTAGTACGATGAAAATATATTTGGGAAAGTACATTTACGATGAAAATATATTTTCATCATACTAAAGTTTATGCGTGATGATGGGAACAGTTATGCATGGCACCAATAGTTTAGTGAATGTTAAGAGTCCTACATTTAATCACAAAGTTCTCTTCACCTGTGTGACAAACGTGGAGAAGTGGAGTACATGGGTTGAAACATGAGAGCTGTGCCAAGGGGCTAAGTTTTTCTTTCATGAATACGCAGAGTGTATTATTTTATTGATAGAAAAAGTTTAGAAAAAGTACAAGATGTGATACAACACATGACGAATAGACGTGAACATATAGCCCGAAGTAGAGAAGTAAGGGGTGCTCAGCCCAAACAGAGAAAAACACAACTAAACTCGCCATCTTAAGAAGTAGCCCAAACCAACAACAAGATGGCTATAATCTCTAGATCCAGATCCAAGCACGCTGCAATCAAACAAGACGACGCATGCATGAAGGAGTAGACATACACACAGCTAAACATATTCGGATAGGGATATGTGCACTATTATGGGCTGTATGGAACACTCGAAATGATATGATTTTTAATGGGATAAAATTCACTAATCTTTTGCAGGTTATCTACAGAGCTATAGCCTGGATTCGTATATGGTCGTTACTCACTCATGTTGACTACAGGGAGATTATGGTTATTGGGTGCAGCCGATGGGAGACGGTAGCACGGGCTATCTTCAGTCGATTTGGATAGCAAGCTAATAATAGCCTAGGTGTGTAGGCATCTTAGCCTGTTTTTATAGCCGGATGTGGCGCTTTCTCGCCGGATGTGGCGTTTTACAGATTTGTTTATCTTTCTTACTTAGATTTTGAGTCTCCGTGAAATTAAGACCTTGTTTTGATTTTAATAATATGATGGCATGCGTCGATTGATGCAGAGGCCGGAGGTAAGCCTCCTTTTAAAAAAATGTACTAATTGCTGATACAATCACTATTAGGGAAAACCCTAGTAGTAGCGCGGGTTTTGAGGCTAGCAGCAGCGCGGGTGGCCGCGCTACTAATAAGGCGCTACAGCTAACTCATAGTAGTAGCGCGGCCCTAACCCGCGCTACTACTGTTGACGATATCAGCAGCGCTTTTTAGGAACGCGCTACTATTAACTAACTGTAGCGATTTCGCCATCCCTCGCTATTGATATATCTTTCATCATTTTCCCATTACCCCTTTCCCTTTCAGTTTCCCTTTCAGATACTAGATACTAGGTACTGCTAGTAGATATCAAATTCATAAACCATTACTAGGTAGTACTCCCTTCGTTCCAAATTACTCGTCGTGGTTTTTAGTTCAAACCACGACGAGTAATTTGGAACGAAGGGAGTACTAGATAATAATTTCATGCATAGTCAACATGCATCCTCAAGCAGTACAAGGTCATATCAACGGCCATCATCATATGTAGTTCTAGATGATATTGACGACGATCATCATATGTAATTCTAGATGATATAGCCACACACACATATGTAGTTCTAGATGATATAGCCACACACACATATATAGTTCTAGATGATATCCAAGACAATCATCATCCTCAAGCCTGGGCGGTTGGTGTTCCTGATAGTAATTAGGATGGCCTGTCTAACACGAAGATTCTTGCCATCGAGGAATTTCTTCCACCCAACCGAGTTTAAGTGTGTGCGACCGTCCGTGTCCACGCGATAAGTACAGGTTGTGACGGAGCCCCTTGCAGTAAGACGTAGTCCAGCTGAGCCTTCTTCATCAGGCTCGATATCATAACTCACAGATATGCTCTTTGCCAATTTCTGAATAAGAAAAACATATCAATTAATAAATAGCCTCGCAAATAAGTACATATGGATTATCTACACTATAAATAGTTTCCTTAGATTCTACACTAATAAGCATGTGATCGAACTCTACACTAAAACATATCATCGACTAGATTCCACACAACATACCATATCATTGGACTGTACACTAAGTAACACTGGTAGAAAAAGAGGCTTCCGTCCAGCCCCATTAGTCGCGAAACTGTAGGAACCGCGACTAATGAAGTCTTTAGTCGCGGTTCGGCAGACGAACCGCGACCAAAGGCCTGGGCCCAGGGCGCTCGGTGGCCAGCTGGTGCACGTGAGGGGCTTTAGTCGCGGTTGGCCAGGCCAACCGCGACTAAAGGTGCGCAAAGGCCTTTAGTCGCGGTTGGCCAGGCCAACCGCGACTAAAGCTCCTCCCCTATATATACCAGTTCAGCACGCTCACTTAGCCATTTGGTGCCACTTCTCTTCACAAGCTTCACAAGGGGGTGTAGGTTTGCTTTTGGTTCCTCTTATGCACACAAGGTGTTTGATGAAATGCCCCAAGAGGGTGAAACAAACATGATATGAAGTGTTGGAGCCACACTTGAGGTTCCTCATTTATTTTTTCCTCCTCGATCGCGGTTAGCAACTTGAACTTTTCATGCATGTGTGTCATTGATAAAATATGCATGTGTGTTGTTCATTGTTTAATTTCTATTGTTTATAGCTAGTTAGTTTAACAAATGCATGATGGTTAATTATATATTTTATATTATAATAATGCAGATGAATCGGCAATGGATGTACGGTAACCGACTCTCCCGCGAGTTCACTACGGGTTTGAAATATTTCCTCGTAGTGGCTAATGCGAACAAGCAGAAGGGTTTTGTTATCTGTCCATGTGTTGACTGTAAGAATCAGAAGGGTTACTCTTCCTCAAGAGAAGTTCACCTGCACCTCCTTCGGCACGGTTTTATGCCAAGCTATAATTGTTGGACCAAGCATGGAGAAAGAGGGGTTATAATGGAAGAAGATGAAGAAGGGGATGATTTCATCGATGAAAGCTATCTTGCTCATTTCGGTGATACTTTCATGGAGGATGCTGAAGGTGAAGGGGAAGGTGAAGGGGAAGGTGAAGGTGAAGAAGAGGCACGTGATGAGACCGTTGATGATCTTGGTCGGACCATTGCTGATTCACGGAGACGCTGCGAAACTGAAAAGGAGAGGGAGAATTTGGATCGCATGTTAGAGGATCACAGAAAGTCGTTGTACCCCGGATGCGATGATGGTCTGAAAAAGCTGGGCTGCACACTGGATTTGCTGAAATGGAAGGCACAGGCAGGTGTAGCTGACTCGGCATTTGAAAACTTGCTGAAAATGTTGAAGAATATGTTTCCAAAGAATAACGAGTTGCCCGCCAGTACGTACGAAGCAAAGAAGGTTGTCTGCCCTCTAGGTTTAGAGGTTCTGAAGATACATGCATGCATCAACGACTGCATCCTCTACCGCGGTGAATACGAGAATTTGAATGAATGCCCGGTATGCACTGCATTGCGTTATAAGATTAGATGCGATGACCCTGGTGACGATGTTGAGGGCGAGAAACCCAGGAAGAGGGTTCCCGCCAAGGTGATGTGGTATGCTCCTATAATACCACGGTTGAAACGTCTGTTCAGGAACAAAGAGCATGCCAAGTTGTTGCGATGGCACAAAGAGGACCGTAAGTCGGACGGGGAGTTGAGACACACCGCAGATGGAACGCAATGGAGAAAGATCGACAGAGAGTTCAAAGATTTTGCAGCTGACGCAAGGAACATAAGATTTGGTCTAAGTACAGATGGCATGAATCCTTTTGGCGAGCAGAGCTCCAGCCATAGCACCTGGCCCGTGACTCTATGCATCTACAACCTTCCTCCTTGGTTGTGCATGAAGCGGAAGTTCATTATGATGCCAGTGCTCATCCAAGGTCCGAAGCAACCCGGCAACGACATCGATGTGTACCTAAGGCCATTAGTTGATGAACTTTTACAGCTGTGGGGCAGACCTGGTGTCCGTGTGTGGGATGAGCACAAAAAAGAGGAATTTAACCTACGAGCGTTTCTTTTCGTAACCATCAACGATTGGCCTGCTCTTAGTAACCTTTTGGGACTGTCAAATAAGGGATACAATGCATGCACGCACTGCTTACATGAGACTGAAAGTGTACATTTGCCAAATTGTAAGAAGAACGTGTACCTTGGGCATCGTCGATTTCTTCCGAAAATTCATCCAGTAAGAAAGAAAGGCAAGCATTACAACGGCAAGGCAGATCACCGGCCGAAGCCTGCGGAACGCACTGGTGCTGAGGTATTTGATATGGTCAAGGATTTGAAAGTCATCTTTGGAAAGGGTCCTGGCGGACAATCAGTTCCGAAGGGAGCTGACGGGCACGCAGCCATGTGGAAGAAGAAATCTATATTCTGGGAGCTAGAATATTGGAAAGTCCTAGAAGTCCGCTCTGCAATCGACGTGATGCACGTTACGAAGAATATTTGCGTGAACCTCCTAAGCTTCTTGGGCGTGTATGGGAAGACAAATGATACAAAGGAAGCACGGCAGGACCAGCAACTTTGAAAGACCCTGATGACCGGCATCCGGAATGGTTTCAAGGTCGTGCCAGCTACGCTCTGACCAAAGAAGAGAAGGTCATCTTTTTTGAATGCCTGAGCAGTATGAAGGTCCCGTCTGGATTCTCGTCCAATATAAAGGGAATAATAAACATGGCGGAGAAAAAGTTCCAAAACCTGAAGTCTCACGACTGCCACGTGATTATGACGCAATTGCTTCCGATTGCTTTGAGGGGGCTCCTGCCGGAAAATGTTCGAGTAGCCATTGTGAAGCTATGTGCATTCCTCAATGCAATCTCTCAGAAGGTAATCAATCCAGAAGTTCTACCATGGTTACAGAACGATGTGATCCAATGTCTTGTCAGTTTCGAGTTGGTGTTCCCGCCATCCTTCTTCAATATTATGACGCACCTCCTGGTTCACCTAGTCGAAGAGATTTTCGTTCTCGGCCCTGTATTTCTACACAATATGTTCCCCTTCGAGAGGTTCATGGGAGTATTAAAGAAATATGTTCGTAACCGTGCTAGGCCAGAAGGAAGCATCGCCAAGGGCTATGGAAATGAGGAGGTAATTGAGTTTTGTGTTGACTTTGTTCCTGACCTTAAGCCGATTGGTCTTCCTCGATCGCGGCACGAGGGGAGACTAAGTGGAAAAGGCACGATCGGAAGGAAATCAACGATATGTATGGACGGCCATTCTCTGACTGAAGCACACCACACTGTACTGACCAATTCCAGCTTGGTGGCTCCGTACTTTGAGAAACACAAGAATATTTTACGCTCGGACAACCCGGGGAAGCCTGAATCCTGGATTAGGAAGGCCCACATGGAGACTTTCGGCAGTTGGTTGAGAAAACATTTAATGAATGACAATGATGTTGTAGATCAGCTGTACATGTTGGCCAAGACACCATCTTCGACTATAACGACTTTCCAAGGGTACGAGATAAATGGGAATACCTTTTACACGATCGCCCAAGATAAAAAGAGCACCAACCAAAACAGTGGTGTCCGCTTTGATGCAGCAACCGAGAATGGGCAAAAGGTCACATATTATGGTTACATAGAGGAGATATGGGAACTTGACTATGGACCCTCCTTTAAGGTCCCTTTGTTCCGGTGCAAATGGTTCAAGCTAACAGGAGGTGGGGTAAAGGTGGACCAGCAATACGGAATGACAATGGTGGATTTCAACAATCTTGGTTACCTTGACGAACCATTCGTCCTAGCGAAAGATGTCGCTCAGGTTTTCTATGTGAAGGACATAAGTAGCAAACCGAGGAAACGGAAAGATAAGAAAACGATCAGTACATCATGCGATGATCCAAAGCGCCACATTGTTCTTTCAGGGAAAAGAAACATCGTGGGAGTGGAGGACAAGACAGACATGTCAGAAGATTATAATATGTTTGCTGAAATTCCGCCCTTCAAAGTGAACACCGACCCAAGCATTAAGTTAAATGATGAGGATGCTCCATGGATACGGCACAATCGTAAGCAAGCAGGGACACAAGGGAAGAAATGATGTGTAATAATTTATTGTACCAAACTTTGTTGAATGGATCATGTGAATTATATTACCCGTGATGTGTTTGGTGTCCATTTTCGAATGATTCGAGATACCACTGATGATACATGAAATTTGGAGTGATTTAGTCATACTCCTGCCTAGGCGTATAATATGCATACTCGTAGTCTTCATAGCCGCCGCCGGTGTACTGGTAGTCGTCGCCTTCTAAGTTGCCGCCGTCGTCGTCGCTGCTGTCGTCGCTGTCGTACTCCTGCCTAGGCGTATAAAATTTTGAATTGAATTAGTTTTATTTTTCTGAATTTTTTGGTATATTATTTGTATTTTTAACATTTTGAATTGAATTAGTTTTATTTTTCTTAATTTTTTGATATATTATTTGTATTTTTAGAATTTTGAATTGAATTAGTTTTATTTTTCTGAATTTTTTGATATAATATTTGTGTTTTTAACATATTGAATTGAATTAGTTTTATTTTTCTGAATTTTTTGATATATTATTTGTATTTTTAAGATTTTGAAAAAGAAAAAGTATTTAGTTGCGCGCGGGAACGCAAAAACCCGCCAAAAAACCCTGTTTCGTTGCGCGCGGGAACGCAAAAACCCGCCAAAAAACCCTTTAGTCGCGGTTGGTCT
>NC_057804.1:567491810-567511556 GCF_018294505.1 Triticum aestivum
CGCCGCCCTCTCTCGCCCACACGTACGGCGCCGCCAGTCGTCACCGGCCTCCCTCGCCCACCGCGCGCGCGCCGCCTCGCTCGCCCGCCCTCAACACCGCCGGCCGGCCTCGGTACTGCCGCGCGCGCACGGGCCACCGGTCTCAGACAGAGAGCGAGATCGTGGAGAGAGAGAGGGGCGCCGCGGGCCACCGGAATTTTTTCTTTTTTTTTCTTTTTTTTTTGTTCTTTTTAATTTTAACTAGTTAATTAGTTTAACAAAAACGATAAAATAACTTAAAACTTGATAATTAACAAAAAAAGCGTAAAATTTGATAATTAACAAAAAAACGTATATAAAACTTGATAATTAACAACAACAAAATAAAACTTGATAATCAATATATACAACGACCCCGCGCGTCAATGTACAACGATCCCGCTTTAAAAAAATGTACACGACCCCGCGCATATACGGAGAGGGGGCGGCGAGGGGGGCGGTGATGCGCGCGGTGTTTTTTTTTGGGATCGAGAGGGGGCGGCGAGGGTTATACATGTGTGTTGTCCTTGCCTCCCTCTCCGTGACGCCGTCGTCTGCCGCCCTGTCTCGCGCTCTACCGCGACACCCTCTCCCACCCCTTCCTCGCCCCCTCCTTTTGCCACCGCCCTTTCGCCACCGCCACCGCCACCGCCCCCCTTCTTCACTTAATTAATTTGTTTTTACTACATGTTTTCAGGACTGACATAATGGCGGACGATAGAGCTGACCCGATTATGGACAACTATGATCCGGACGGTGAAGCACATATGTTCGGCATCATAAACGGCGATATTCTATATGTGCCGACCGGACAAGAAGAAGATGATATCTCTTCTTATCTGAACCTTGACGGTGAAGATGAAGGGCGCCGTCAGCAAGATGATGCCGAACAAACGTCGATAAACGACGATCTTCAAATGGAAGTAGCAACCACCTCCGGCGCCGAGGTATATATATACATTGAGCCTCTGGTGATACAAACTAACTGATTTGAATAAATATGTGTGTACTAACGTGCGCGACTCTCTTTCTTATTTTAGCCCTCGGCCGGATCGTCGAAACAATCGAGTACGTCGTCAAAGCGTGGCGCAACCAAGACGATGAAACAAGGAGAAACATGCACCATCGAGGTTGTCGACAGTGCAACCGGCAGGCCGCTGGAGCCCCGCAAGAACGCCACCAAGTTTGTCAACCAATGCGGAGCCGTTGTTAGAGACAACGTCTCGATCACCGTCCAGGAGTGGAATAAGCCAAAGAAGGCACGAATTGCTGGTTTCACTTTTGTCGATAAGAGAACAAAAAAAGATTGCTTCAAGAAGCTTATGGAACATTTCGTTCTACCTCCGGAATACAACAAATTCGATGAGGAGGGTAACAAGATTGAGGAAAATAAGGAGAGGAGGAGGCTAGTCAAACAGTTCGCTCTTCATAAGATGGCCGACGCATTCCGGAAATTCAAGCAAAATCTAGCCCATGACTTTGTCAAGCAGAACAAGACTCCGGATTTCAAAGGACAATATGAGAAACTGAAACATGATTGGCCAGAATTTGTGAAGCAAAAGAAATCGGAGCAGTTCATTCAAATATCGAAAAAAATAAGGAAAATGCGGCTAAGAAGGAGTACAATCATATTATGGGGCCAGGAGGGTATCGCCTTTGGGAGCCTAGGTGGGAGAAGATGGAGAACGAGCTGAGGGCGCGAGGAATCCGTCCAGGTACGGAGGGATGGGACCCAAGGGCCAAAAGCTGGTGGTACGGGCATGGGGGAACGCTGAACCTGGAGACAGGGGAGTGTGTTTACCGGGGCAAAATAATTAAACCCACCCAAGCCCTTATTGACGCAATGAGGGATGCTCAAGAGGGGAAGATCAAGTTCAACAGAGAGAACGACGCGCTGACAAAAGCCCTCGGGAATCCTGAACACGGAGGACGTGTACGAGGCATGGGGCACATTCCGTGGAAAATAGGGTTCCCCCAGAACGATGACCCGTACGGTTACAGAAGCCGGAAGAGAAAGATGGATCGGGAAGCAGATGTTGTGGCGCGGTTGGCATCGGAAATGGATGTGATGAAGAAAACCGTGAGTGTACTAGTAGCCGAAAGAGATGCAGCTCGGGCGCAGCATGAAGATCATCCAGCGGATCTCAGAAGCCAGCAGCGGAGAAGCAGTGTGGCTTCCACGGAGGCCCCACCGGCTGGTGCAGATGCACCGACGATTGAAATTACTGCACCGGAGCCTCTGGTGGTCGAAATTACTGCACCGGAGCCTCTGGTGGTCGAAATTACTGCACCGGAGCCTCCTCGCTACCCCGTGGACGATATAAAGGAGATGAAAGAATGTCATCTGTATTATCCTATCGGGAACATGTCCATGAAGGTAGCCATCGGCAGTGCTTTACCATGTTTACCTGGAGCACTCCACCACAACAACCCCATTCAAGATGGCTATGCTCGTGTCACGGTGGAGGACATAGTCCAAGGGTTTGAGGACCTGGAGATTGACATTGCTACACCTGAAGGGGAGAAAAGACTTGGAGATGTCAAGCGCCATTTCATTATATGGCAAAAGAAGTTTATCAAGTTTCCAGGCGAGGCGCCAAGGACAACAAGTCCACCCCCCTACGGTGGTGGCGGTTCACCTACACCTCCGTCACGTCAGCCGACGCCCCCCAGTCCACAACGTCCG
The DNA here is from genome assembly GCF_018294505.1 of Triticum aestivum. Classification (NCBI taxonomy): domain Eukaryota; kingdom Viridiplantae; phylum Streptophyta; class Magnoliopsida; order Poales; family Poaceae; genus Triticum; species Triticum aestivum. The sequence goes on from NC_057804.1 coordinate 567,494,515, forward strand.
GCGGGTGATCAGACGCCGCCCCCCAGTCCTCGTCCGGAGGGTGATCAGACGCCGCCCCCCAGTCCTCGTCCGGCGGGTGATCAGACGCCGCCCCCCAATCCACCTCCGGCAAAGAAGCAGAAGCAGTCCTGGATTATTAACCCGGACCCTTATGTACCTAAGACCACAAAGGTACCGGAGCCATCACTGAAGCCTCTCCCCACAAGGCCTTGGGAACATAGTGCCGAGAAAACTGCCGCGGCCGCGGCTGCTGATCATGAGAAATGGAAGGCGGACTGCAAGAAGAAAAGAGAGCCCGAGCCCAAGCCAGTATTTTTTGATGAGCAAAAGAAGTGGGCTAAGTCATTTTTGAGCACACCGTCCCAAGCCGCGAAGAATCTGCCTGACGACTATGCACGTGAACTTCGTAGGCAGGCACTCATGTTGAAGGAGAAGAAAGAGCGGGCGGAGAACCAGGAGAACAAAGCCTTGGAGGAGGCCAAGAAAACGGAATTAGAAAGTAAAAAAAGCGGGAAACGAGTTGCCCAGCTCGGGGAACAAAGTAAACAATCGATTGCCCCGCTTATAGTGAAAGCCGCCGGTCCGGATGACCCCGATATCATAGCAGCTGCGGCAGCACATGGATTGACTGTAACGAGTGCCAGAGAACAAGCGGCCAACTTAGGTATTACTCTTCGTGAACTGTTAGGCCTTGATGAGGCGCCAGTGAAGGAGGTAGTAATTACATATGTGAAGAATGGGCCTCTCGTCGAGCCTGCGCAGGAAGAGGATCTACCTCCACAAATGAAAGGTCTGCTGAAATGGTACAAGGGTTACATAAAAAATAAAAACGCCAAAGAATATATTTATGCGGAAGTTAGATATGAGCATCACTTCAAACATTACTATGTACAAATTCATCTGAGTGAATTGTTCCAGCTTTTCAATCTACGCGAGCTCGACAAATCTATCATCAGTTGCTACGTTCTGTAAGTGATTTATTTCTACCCCATCTCGTTCATATTGCCTGCACTATATATATGTCCTAACTATATTGTTGTGTCCGCTATTATACATGCAGAATGAAGATTAAGGAATGCAGAGTAAGGAACATCCATGATGTTGGGTTCATTGACCCACACATCGTTAATGGATATGTGTTGGAGCATCACCCCGCCGACATGGAGGCAGACCTGTGGCAGTTTCTTACAAAGCAGGAACTCAAAAGTGATATTCTATTTCCTTACCATTTTGGGTGAGTGTTTCTGTCTTGAGCACATTCTCTTTTGTTTACTCCATGCATGGTATGTGGCCGGCTAATCGATGAGTTATGCATGACGTATTGTGCATGTATCGTGTCCGCAGGTTCCACTGGATTCTGCTAGTAATTAAAGTTGACACCTCAGAATGTCTCGTCCACGACTCTCTGAATAAGGATCCAAAGCTTTGGGGCGGCATGAGAAGAATGCTGCAGAAGTAATTATTTTCATTCATTTGCGCTCTATATCGATCGGCCTATTTCGTTCATTTCCTAATATCAAGTAACTAATAACTCTCTTGTTCATTTAATTTTCTTTGCCTCGTAGGGTTTGAAGACGGTTTGTAGATACAAAGGTCGGTGAATTCAAAAAAGAGCTAGAATTCAAAAGGTCAAAGGCTAAGAATGGTGAGGATATTCAGCCAGCGGGGACCAATCTATGTGCATACTATGTCTGTGAGATGATCCGGAGATACACCTCTGAGCGGGTTCCGAGTGATACCAATGCTCAGAGGAATAACCTCCGGATGATGCTTAGTCCAGAAGCTCGCTTCCGACCACTTCAAGAGGAACTAGCTGGATGGTTCAGGAGGGAAGTCCTCCATCCTAAAGGAGAACACCATTACGAGGACGTAGAACTTTATATGCATTAAATTATGTATGGAAACTTGTTCAAAATTGTATATGGTCATCCGATGATATTGAATATATATTGTATATTCCTCTTGAATTCTTTTTGGTTCTAATTTCAAATTTGTTTGAAATTGTACATTCATATGCATGTATGTAGTACCGTAGAATATGTGAAACTCCTTCAAAATTAAAATAAAGCACAAAAGAAATAAAACAATACAAATTAAACAGAAAACAGGTTTAGGGGGGGCTAAAACCCTAAACCTGCAGCGGCCTTTAGTCACGGTTGGCCAGAAGAACCGCGACTAAAGGTCCTCCGCCCCGACGGCCGCCTGGCGCCCACGTGGACGGGCCTTTAGTCGCGGTTCTTAAGCAACCGCGACTAAAGGGGGGGCCTTTAGTCGCGCCTATTTGGTCGCGGTTGCGCAACCGCGACTAATGGCAGTTGCGAACCGCGACCAAAGGCCCTTTTTCCACCAGTGTAATTCATCGGATAATTTGCATTTGTAAGTATAACATACCATATCATGTCGATCAACCATGGTATTTGTCAAGCGGGTCACGAATGGCACCCCGACAAAGTCAACACGTGGCGGAATTATGTCCCACAGGTAGGACACCTCCTCCTCACTCAGCCTTGTTCTTTGAGCTACGATGGCTTCATGAAGTGGGTCCTCATCATCTTCATCGAGTGGGTCCTCATTATCTTCATCATCTTCATCATCTTCGTCATCTTCATCATCTTCCACCAGGTTGAGATAAATGACAGCTAGCTTGGGTCTTTCTGCTCGGAAGGAGAAGTTGATCAACTCACCACCAGTAAGACGCATGCGAGCGACGAAACGGGCCCATCCATCTCCTCCAATCTGCGACATATTGCGTCCTTTCTCGACCTCCATAGTGTAGGCCCCCCCCCCCCAGGAGCCTCAAATGTCACAGTGTCTCCTGTCAACTTGTTGAATTTCAACCTCACATTGCATGGGACGATCTGTGTAAAATAAGCAAAATGACACAATGCAGTAATGCCAACACTAAAAATAAAATAGTTATTACATTTCATCTAATTTCTTACCGCCGCATGACGAAAACTCGGCTGGAAGTAGATGCCAAACAGCTTGCCAGTTGCAAGGCTGCTGGCGCATCTTGACTTGCACAGTCGACATAGTGGTGGTGGTGGTGGCGCCATTTTTCCTAAAGCAATATGAGCAAAGGATTAACGATCAACTAAATCAAAATGTTCTAAGTGAACTAAATCAACTAGCCTACTAAATCAACTAAATCAAAATATTCTAAATCAACTAAATCAACTAGACTACTAAATCAACTAAATCAAAATGTTCTAAGTCAACTAAATCAACTAGCCTACTAAATCAACTAAATCATATCAACTAAATCAAAATGTTGCATATGAACTAGCCTACCAAAACAACTAAATCAAAATGTTCTAAGTCAACTAAATCAACTAGCCTACTAAATCAACTAAATCAAAATGTTCTAAATCAAATAAATCAACTAGCCTACTAAATCAACTAAATCAAAATGTTCTAAATCAACTAAATGAACTAGCCTACTAAATCAACTAAATCAAAATGTTCTAAGTCAACTAAATCAACTAAATGAATTAGCCTACTAAATCAACTAAATCAAAATGTTCTAAGTCAACTAAATCAACTAGCCTACTAAATCAACTAAATTATATCAACTAAATCAAAATGTTGCATATGAGCAGGAGGGAGAAGGAGGAGCGACTCAAGGAGGGAGAAGAGAGTAGGATGGAGGAGGAAGGCGGAGCGAGGAGGGGCCGGCCGGCGTGGCCAGTTGAGGGAGAACGGAGGAGGAAGGCGGAGCGAGGAGGGGCCGGCCGGCGCAGCCAGTTGAGGGAGGACGGAGGAGTGTAAGGGCATATTCTTCCCTCGGGTGTTTTGGTGATTGATGACAATGCTTTTGCGGACTAATCGTGTGCCTTGAGTTTCTCAGGTTATTCATATCTAGGCATGAGACGATTCGGTGCCCCTCGGAGACTATTGAAGTCGGCGTCGTTCTACGTTTCTCTTTGGTGGATTTGAGTCGTAGGAGAGCCATACTATTAAGAGGGGGTCCGCGTCGGAAAGGTTTGGGTGGAATCAACACGTACACTTGTTCCTCCTTTCCCTACACTTTGGAGCTTCCCTTCGTTATCTTGGTTGTACAGAAATCTGACGACTACTGCTGTGATTGCGGTAGTACCGCAAGCACACGCGGTAGTACCGCTGGGTGTCACGGTAGTACCGCCCTTCTGGAGCGGTAGTACCGCGGCTCCCTGGCCTTGTGCCGCTCCGGTGCGGTAGTAGGGGCGGATGTAATTTTTTACATCCGCACCCTCCACGGTAGTACCGCTCGTCCAGCGCGGTAGTACCGCTCGTCCAGCGCGGTAGTACCGCGGAGGCCCATGGTAGTACCGCTCCCTAGGAGTCGTAGTACCGTGGTCCTCCTACCTAGTACCGCAGTGTCGCGGTAGTAGGCGCGGATGTAATTTTTTACATCCGCGCCAGCACGGTAGTACCGCGCCTCGCGGGCGGTAGTACCGCGTCGGATTTTTGCACCTCCTCCGGTTCAGCGGAAGTAGGCACGGATGTAATTTATTTCATCCGCGCCCTTCCCGGGCCGAGACTTTCCTGCCTTGCGGTAGTACCGCAGGTGGGTGCGGTAGTACCGCGCAAGCGGTAGTACTGCCCCCTTATCAGGCTAGTTCCGGCCTGTGTCGCTGTCGCAGTAGTACTGTGGCCAGCCACGGTAGTACCGCACAGCCCCGCGGTAGTACCACGCCCCTGGAGCGGTAGTACCGTGTATCGCGGGCTGAACATGTGGATAACGGTTGGAATTTGTCCACGACTATAAAAGGGGCGTCTTCTACCTCTAGTTGACTACCTCTTCCATCTCCAAGCTCCATTGTTGCTCCAAGCTCCCTTTTTCACTCGATCTCCCTCCCTAGCCAATCAAACTTGTTGATTTGCTTGGGATTGGGTGACAAGTGCCCGATCTACACTTCCACCACAGGATATTTGATTCCCCCCACTTATCCCTTGCGGATCTTGTTACTCTTGGGTGTTGAGCACCCTAGACGGTTGAGGTCACCTCGAAGCCATACTCCATTGTGGTGAAGCTTCGCAGGTTTATTGGGAGCCTCCAAGTGTTGTGGAGATAGCCCCAATCTTGTTTGTAAAGGTCCGGTTGCCGCCTTCAAGGGCTCCAATAGTGGAATCACGGCATCTCGCATTGTGTGAGGGCGTGAGGAGATTACGGTGGCCCTAGTGGCTTCTTGGGGAGCATTGTGCCTCCACACCGCTCTAACGGAGACGTACTTCCCCTTAAAAGGAAGGAACTTTGGTAACACATCCTCGTCTCCACCGGCTCCACTCTTGGTTATCTTATCCCTTTACTTTTGCAAGCTTACTTGTGCTATATCCATTGCTTGCTTGTGTGCTCATTGTCGTTGCATCATATAGGTTGTCCACGTAGTTGCACATCTAGACAACCTATTTCATTGCAAGTTTTAAATTGTTAAAGAAAAGTCTAAAAATTGTTAGTTGCCTATTCACCCCCCCCCCTCTAGTCAACCATATCGATCCTTTCAATTGGTATCAGAGCCTCGTCTCTTTATTAAGGACTTTGTCGTCCGAAGAGTATGGTTGACGTCAACGACGGTGCGGAGGAGCACTCTGGTGTGAATCCCGTCTCGTCTTCAGCCGAAGGGGGAACCTCGGTCTCTCGTGAGGAATTCAATGTGGCTTTAGACACATTGAAAACCTCCATGACGGCCGAGGTTAAAAGCATGTTTACTGAATTCCTAGAGGGACTCAAACTATCTACCTCGCCGATGAAAGTGGGTGATCCCACTAACAAGGTGACGGATGCTAACCCCGACAAGGGGGGAGCTAATAGTGAAAAGAGTCCGTCTACTAGTGGTAGAAATGGCACCGGCATCTATGCCCATGTGGAACCCCCGGTGTATAAAGGACTGATCCCCTCTACGCATTTGAATCATACCGGTCCTCCTCCTAAATATGTGAAAAATGAAGATTTTGATTCTTGGGTCTATCGCTTCAAGTGTCATTTAAAACATGTGAATACTAACCTTTGGAGAATTATTGAAGAAGGTTTCTATCCTCATGATACAAGCAACTTCACCCCTCGAGAAGAAGTGGACAACCAATTCAATGAGAGTGCTCTCTTCATCATCCAAGATGCTATCCTTCCCGAAGATCTCCCTCATCTTCGACCTCATGTCATGGCTAAAGAAGCATGGAAGTGTGTCGAGCGTATGTACAGAGGAAGTGCTAGCATTCAACGCTCCAACTATGAAGTGGTGCAAGATGAAGCCGATGAGTTTGAAATGAAAGAGGATGAAGAACCTCGTGAGCTCTTTCGAAGAGTGACCAAACTTGCGGTCGCACTCCGAGATCATGGGAGTAAAGACACGGATGACAACTGGATCAAGAGCAAGTTCCTCAAGGCCATGATGCCCTACAACAAGGCCATGTCCTCCGTCATCCGCCAAAGACCGGACTTCCACTCCATGACCTCTAATGAAGTGTTGGATGAGTTTGTTGCAATGAACATCTTGGATAAGACCGCCGACAATGCGGTGCTCCGTTCCCAAAGGGCAAAGAAGCCCAATCTTGCCTTCAAGGCCAAGGTTAGTGTGGAAGAAGAAGAAGAAGAGGAAGATGAGGAGAGCAACCCCGAGGACACGAAGTATGATTATCATGAGCACATGGCTCTTGCCTCTAGACAGTTTTGGAGTAAGAAGACTACAAGACCCAACTTCAACAAGAACAACTCAAGTGGCCTCAAAGGGAAGCAACGAGTTAGAACTTGTTTCAACTGTGGCAATGTCAGTCATTTCGTTGCAGATTGTCCATACGAGAAGCGGGAAGACAATGGTGGCAAGTTCATTCGAAAAGACAAAGCCAAGTCCTTCCCCAACAAGAACAACTTCACCAAGAAGACTCCTTCTCGCGGGTTGGTGGTTCAAGAAGAATACCGTGAGGATGACGATGATGATGAAGATGGTGAAACAATGGTCATGGCATCCGTTGCCATTGTCTCAACTCCTTGGGTGTCTCTCTTCGATGCACCTAACGAGAACATCACCGCCAAGTGCCTCATGGCTAAGGCCACCAACAAGGTAACCCCCAACATCAAAACCACCATTATTCCTAACCCTCCTTCAACGGATGACTTTGATAATGGTAAGGGGTCTAATGAGGAGATCAATGAATTTGATTCCTTCATGAGTAAGCTAAAGGGCAAATCCAAGAAGCATTTCGTTGCTCTCTTGGAACAACTTGGTGAAGCCAATGACATGATCGAGGCTCATGAAGAAACCATCACTAAGATGGAAAGTCATAGTCGTGACTATGCCGACGAGATATCGGATCTCTCTAATGCTCTTAAGGAAGAGCGTGAGCATCATTTGACTCTTGAGGAGTCACACAATGATGATCATGCTAAACTAAAGAAAGATCTTGATCATGCTCTTGTTGTGTCTCGTGTTCTAGCTTCCGAGAAGGCTAAACTTGGGGTTGATCATGATAGACTCACGGAGGAGTTTGACGTACTTGACAAGGCCCACAAGGTCTTGAAAAGTGCTCATGCCACCCTCAAGGAGTCTCATGCTCAACTCCAAGTTAAGCTAACTAAGGAAAAGGCCACATTTCCTCACATGGTCTTAATTGATAATGCAAATGCTACTAACCCATGTTGTGAGCATGTGCATCTTGTGGAGGAAAATGCCAAGTTGAAGGAACAACTCGAGAAAGGTCTTGTGTCATGCATACAAGGTGAGAAGAACCTAAATGACCTTTTGAGCAATCAAAAGGAAGTTGTGGGAAAGGAGGGGGTTGGGTTCGCACCCAAGTCCAAGAACAAGAAGAAGATCAAGGAGAAGAAGAGCAAGACCAATCGACCTCCTCCGCTCACGCAAACCTTTGTGAAGGAGGGAGAAGGTGCTCCTAAGGAGAAGAAGAACAATAGGAAGAGCCATGAAGCCAAAGAGCGCAACGCCATCTCTCCCAACAAAGTCGGCGACTTTAACCCCTCTTATGTGTTGTGCCGTGCTAGTGATGGACATGTTTATGCTAAATTTGTTGGTTCTCCTTATGAGTACATTGAATGGTCTATTTGGGTTCCTAAGACCCTTGTTACTAACATCAAAGGACCCATTACTCAATGGGTACCTAAAACCAAGCATTGATCTCTTGTAGGTGTTTGCTTCCGGTGGGGGATCATGGTTGCTCGATAGTGGAGCACCAAATCATATGACCGGGAGCAAGGACTTGGTGGTGGACGTGCACAATATCCCATCTATGCCCACCAATGTCGAATGGGGTGATGCCTCACATTCTAAGGTATTGGGTCTTGGCAAGGTTGTCATTTCTCATGATCTAACGATCGAGAAAGTCATGCTTGTTGAGTCCCTTGCGTTCAATTTACTTTCCGTTCATCAACTCGCACTCACGGGTTTGTCCACCTTCTTTGATATTGATACCGTGGCCCTCTTGTGGAGCAAGACTCTTAAAGTAGCCTTTGTTGGGCATGTCGAGAACGGTCTCTATGTGGTTAACTTCTCAGAGCAACCCACTAAGACCGCGACATGCCTAATGGCTAAAGTTGATGTGGGATGGCTTTGGCATCGCCGTTTAGCCCACGTCAATATGAGATCTTTGCAAAGTCTTCTCAAGGGGGACCATGTCCATGGACTAATGAATGTTAGTTTTGCCAAAGATCGTGTTTGCAGTGCTTGTATCGAAGGAAAGCTTCATGAGACGGCTCACCCTCCCACGACTATCATCTACTCGAAGAGACCCTTGGAGCTCCTCCACATGGACCTCTTTGGGCCTCCATCCTTTGATAGTCTTGGGGGTAGAAAGTAATGCTTGGTGATAGTGGATGATTATTCAAGATACACTTGGGTATACTTCTTCAAGAGGAAGAGTGAGACCCAACAAACCGTCATCGACTTTGCAAATGAAGCTCAACGTCAACATGATGCAAAGATCTTGACAATAAGAAGTGACAACGGCACCGAGTTCAAGAACTACACCTTGGATGAGTTTCTTAGTGATGAAGGGATCAAGCATCAATATTCTGCACCATATACCCCTCAACAAAATGGTGTTGCGCAGAGAAAGAACCGGACATTGATGGATGCGGCAAGGACCATGATGGCGGAGTTCAAGTCTCCATACAACTTCTGGGCCGAAGCCATCAACATAGCTTGTCATGCATCCAATCAGCTCTATCTCCACAAAGGCTTGAACAAGACTCCGTATGAGATACTCACCGGGAACAAGCCCAATCTCAAGTACTTCCGGGTGTTCGGGTGTAAGTGTTTCATTCTCAAGAAAGGTGTTCGTTTGTCTAAATTTGAGGCTAGAGCTCATGAGGGCATATTTGTTGGTTATGCTACAAACTCTCATGCTTACCGTGTTCTCAACAAGTCCAACGGACTCATTGAGGAGACGTGTAACGTAGAGTTTGATGAGAATAACGGCTCCCAAGTGGAGCAAAGTGGTACTTGTGATGTAGGTGATGAAATTCCTCCCCAAGCCATAAGAAGAATGGGTATTGGTCATATCCTACCCATTGAGGAACCCCTTGTGGCTGAAGGAGAAGGACAATGCTCCACTCAAGTGGAGCCATCACCTCCCCAAGACCCACACGCTTCCGAAGAACAAAGTGAAGGCCCTCACCTTCATGAACAAGACCAAGGGCAAGATCAACCTCAAGATGGAGTTGAATCTCCAAATGATGCCCAAGGTCAAGTTCTCCCCCTCGAGCAAGTTCAAGATCATGAGCAAGCTCAAGACGGCGCTCAAGATAATCAAGTTAACCTTCCTCCTTCCACTCCCGAGGAAGAATTAGAGCGTCGTGCCGCGAAGATTGCTTCCAAACTCACCACCCAAGGCCATCTCATGGAAAACGTGGTTGGAAGTCTAAGAAAGGGGGTAAGCACTCGTAGACAATTAGCTAACTATTGTGAACATCATGCGTTTGTCTCTTGTGTTGAACCCCAAAAGGTCTATGAGGCGCTCGAAGACTCGGATTGGCTCAATGCCATGCATGAAGAACTAAACAACTTCGAGTACAACAATGTGTGGAGATTGGTGCCAAGACCTTCGGGGAACCACAACGTCATTGGAACAAAGTGGATCTTCAAGAATAAGCAAGATGCTCATGGGAACATCATTCGCAACAAGGCAAGATTGGTAGCACAAGGCTACTCCCAAGTCGAGGGTATCGACTACAATGAAACCTTTGCTCCCGTTGCTCGTCTTGAATCCATTCGTTTGTTGATTGCTTATGCTTCCCATCACAACTTTAAGTTGCAACAAATGGATGTGAAAAGTGCTTTTCTTAATGGTCCCATTAATGAGTTGGTTTCTGTCAAGCAACCCCCCGGGTTCGAGGACCCCTACTTCCCGGATCACGTGTATCAACTCGATAAGGCACTCTATGGCCTTAAACAAGCCCCACGTGCGTGGTATGACCACCTTACCGAGTTGCTACAAGATCGTGGATTTGAAGTAGGACAAATCGATCCCACTCTTTTTCCTAAGAATGTCAAATGGGAGTTGTTTGTATGCCAACTATATGTTGATGATATTATCTTTGGTTCTCCTAACAAAGCTTTCAATGAGGAATTTGCCGCTCTCATGACCTCCAAGTTCAAGATGTCTTCGATGGGAGAGTTGAAGTTCTTCCTTGGTTTTGACATCAAACAACGAAGAGAAGGAACCTTCATCAACCAAGCCAAATACACTCAAGACATGCTTAAAAGATTCAAGCTAAGTGATGTCAAGCCGGCTTCTACACCAATGCCTACCAAGTGCCAACTTGACATCGATCCCAATGGTAAAGCGGTGGATCAAAAGGTATATCGCTCCATGATTGGCTCCTTGCTTTACCTTTGTGCATCTAGACCGGATATCATGTTGAGTGTGGGGATGTGTGCACGGTTCAAGCCGCACCAAAGGAAAGTCACTTTGTGGCGGTCAAGCGAATCTTTCGATATTTGGCTCATACCCCAAACTTTGGCTTATGGTACCCAAGAGGAGCAAATTTCAAGCTTGAAGGTTTCACGGATTCCGATTGGGCGGGGGACAAAGTGGATAGGAAGTCCACTTCCGGAGGGTGCCAATTTCTAGGTTGCTCTTTGATAAGTTGGTCTTCCAAGAAGCAAAGTTGTGTGTCCCTCTCGTCCACCGAAGCGGAGTATGTGGCGGCCGGTAGTTGTTGTGCTCAACTCCTATGGATGAGGCAAACTTTAAAGGAGTACGGTGTCATTTGTGACAAAGTGCCTCTTTGGTGTGATAATGAAAGTGCCATCAAGATTTCTCTCAACCCGGTACAAAACTTCAAGATGAAGCACATTGAGATTTGGTATCACTTCATCCGGGATCACATTAGGCGAGGGGAGATCGAGCTCAAGTATGTCAACACTCATGATAACCTTGCAGATATTTTCACGAAGCCCTTGGATGAAGCAAGATTTCGCGAGTTAAGGCATGAGCTAAATATCATTGATTTGAGTAATGTGACTTGAACCCGTACACCCCCCACCACACTCAACGTGTTGTCTAGTTTAGGTGTAGGCATGGACATAGGGGGAGTGTTGTTCTCTCAATGAACTCTCCCTCCCCCCATTATGCATAAATCGATCACCTCTTTCATATTAGCCATTTTTAATGGTGCTTGTGCTTCAAAGACGAGTTTTGGTCATGGGCCCAAGGATAATTCTTCGCGGTGCCATACCATCCAACTCAAACATAGGTGGCTTCGGCCACCGCCCTCTCTCCTCGAGAGGCTTTGTCACTTGGTGGTTTCTTGCTGTCTTCTTGCCTCTGGTGTGTGCGTGTTCTTGTGTTTCTTGTGTGTGAAAAGTTTCTGTGCAAAGGCCTCTTCCTTTTGTGTTGAAACTTGTGGTGTCTTGAGCTCGCGGTACTACCGCGGCCGGCCATGGTACTACCGCAGCCTGCCACGGTACTACCGCTAGCGGGAGCACGGTACTACCGTCACCACACGGCAGTAATTTTTTACTGCCGCCTGGTTGAGCGGTACTACCGCCTCGGCGCAGTACTTCCGCCCGAGCGGTACTACCGCGATGATACGCGATACTACCGCGCCGGTTCGAGCGCGTGGGGATAAGGACGGGCAGGGGGAGTTTTAACTCCCCATACCCATTCGCTGTCCTCTCTCTCCACGTCGCCTCCTTCTCTCCCTCGCTCAAGAACGGAGCCGGCGTTCGTCGCCGGATCTCCTCCACCGGCTGCCCTCCTGTGATTCCGACCGGTGGGATCGTTCCCCACCACGTGCTCTTACTATGGACCAAGGTTTTTCCCCAACTCTCTTTCCGTGTTGTTTGTGTTTAGTGTTTCTAGGTTTTGGGGGAAACTTGTGTGTTCTTGAGATTCCTAGGCTTAATCTCTGCAAGAGTAGGATGAAGGAGTGTGGTATTGCATAGGATTTACTTGTATTGTTGTCTTGCGCTAGATCGGATCACCGTAGCACCGCCATTGTTTCGCGGTTCTTTTTCAGATTCAAACCGACAGTTGGATCTGACGCGACGCGGTACTACCGCCCATCTGGGGCGGTACTACCGCTTGCACGGTACTACCGCCCTTCGAGAGCGGTACTACCGCGCTCTGTGCGGTACTAAAAGTTTACTTCCGCTCCAACCACGGTACTACCGTGACCTCGCACGGTACTACCGCGTTTGGAGCAGTACTAATCTTTTAGTACCGCATGCAATGGCAGTTTTACCGTGGCTCACTTCTTTCGCATGCCAACTTTCTCGTATGTCTTCTATGGGTTTCTTGTGCTTGTTCGTGGCCTTTGCATTGATCCTTTCGCGTCTTTGGTGTTTTGCGTGTGTGTCTCAGGTGGTGGCTCTCGTCGGTCCAACCCCGGTCGTGACACTGGCTCCAAGCGTTTGCGCAACCCAGGTGAAGTACCAGAAGGCTCGTCTGCCTCCAAGCGCAATATCAAGCACTCTGCTAGCAAGCACAAGGATCCCGCTAAGGGCATGGATGAGATTGCCCAAGCTGATTATGTCCGTCTCAGGCAGCTTCACCCCTATGTGCATCCGCGTGCCACCTTCAGAGGCTGTGAGTTGTTCTGGAACAAGCAACAGGTCAACATCTATCTGGATGTCATCAAGAACAAGCAGAACACCTATGTGGAGGTGAAGTGGATTGATATGCATCACATGAGGAAGGACAAGTTTCGTGACTACTTTGGAGAGGCTCTGGACTTGGTGGAGCAGTTTGGCATTGAGCATGTGATTACCTTCCACCTCGACTATGACCCTGAGCTCATCTGTCAGTTCTTTGCCTCAGTCTACTTTCACTCCGATGAGGAACGGAGGATGACCTGGATGACCAATGGCCGTAAGCTGTCTGCTACCTGGAAGGAGTTCATGGATCTCCTCCAAGTTCCTGATGATGGTCTCGCCTCTCCAGTGGGTGTTCGCCCGCATGCCAATGCTGATTCTGCCAGCAAGGACAGACTTACCCCTTTCATGGTTGAGAAGGCGCTCGCCAATGGCAAGACAACTTTGGTGCTCAACCCTTTCCTGGATATCATGTATCGCATCTTCCGCAACTCCTTGTTTCCTCGCATCGGTGATAAAGACAAGGTTCATGCCTATATGGTAGATATGATGCTCATCTGCGAGGATGCTCGTTCGTCTCAGTCACAGCCACTTGATGTCTCACACATCATGTGGTGTGAGCTCCGGTTTGCAGTATTCAACCGCAAGGTGCCTATCTATGGGCCCTATCTGTTTTTGCTGATTTCGAAGACTTGGGAGAAGATGTTTCCTGCTGATGAGTTTCTTGCTCCTGACTGGGTTCGCCATGAGCCCATCTGCCTGCGTATCAAACCCAACTGGGCCAACACCACTACTCGCGCCGAGGCGACTGCTGCTCGGACTGCTGTTGATGAGGAGGATGCTGGTCCCGAGGATGTTGCTGAGGGCCACGCTACTAGACCTTCCCAGAGTGCCTCTATGCCATCATGGGCCAAGAAGCTGAAGGACAAGATGAAGACTCTTTTCTGCATGCAAGCCAAGGGGCAGTACAGGACTCACGTGGCGTCCAAGGAGAGTCGTCACCGGGACAACAAGATCTTGCAGCTCTATGGTGAGGCAGTGTCTGGCGGGTCTGAGGAGCACATCACTCCAGAAGCCGAGTGGATGGAGAAGCAGGGCTACAGGTGGACTGAGTCTGAGGAGGATGTCGAGGAGACCATCCTTGCTGCCGAGGCATCCGATGGAGAGGATTGGGACGAGTTCTCTGCTTGAGCCACCTCTTGTGTGTAGGTGTCCTCTCTGCCTTTTTGGCGTCTCGATGCCAAAGGGGGAGAGAGTGTAGGGATTTGCGAGTGTGTCATGTGTTTGTTGCTTTCTCGTTTGTGTCGTGTGTTTGCTGCTTTCTCGGTTGAACCTCGGTAGCTTTACTTTGTATGGTGTAAGACATATGCACTCTATCTATCCTAGAGAGCTCGTGTTATATTGTGCTATCTTTATGCCCTACTTTGCTTATTATCATGTCTTAGTCTCTAAAATATAGGGGGGGTGTTGATCCTAGTCTGTGTGCTATGCAGTTCAAAGCATTCATCTAAAGTGCACACATCTAGGGGGAGCCCGTCTATATTTTAGAGAGGTGGGGTTTGCCCCTGCTCTAAATTATCTTATCCATATGCAAATCCCATGTTGTCATCAATCCACCAAAAAGGGGGAGATTGTAAGGGCATATTCTTCCCTCAGGTGTTTTGGTGATTGATGACAATGCTTTTGTGGACTAATCGTGTGCCTTGAGTTTCTCAGGTTATTCATATCTAGGCATGAGACGATTCGGTGCCCCTCGGAGACTATTGAAGTCGGCGTCGTTCTATGTTTCTCTTTGGTGGATTTGAGTCGTAGGAGAGCCGTACTATTAAGAGGGGGTCCGCGTCGGAAAGGTTTGGGTGGAATCAACACGTAACCTTGTTCCTCCTTTCCCTGCACTTTGGAGCTTCCCTTCGTTATCTTGGTTGTACAGAAATCTGATGACTACTGCTATGCTTGCGATAGTACCGCAAGCACACGCGGTAGTACCGCTGGGTGTCACGGTAGTACCTCCCTTCTGGAGCGGTAGTACCGCGGCTCCCTGGCCTTGTGCCGCTCCGGTGCGGTAGTAGGGGTGGATGTAATTTTTTACATCCGCGCCCTCCATGGTAGTACCGCTCGTCCTGCGCGGTAGTACCGCGGAGGCCCACGGTAGTACCGCTCCCTAGGAGTCGTAGTACCGTGGTCCTCCTACCTAGTACCGCAGTGTCGCGGTAGTAGGCGCGGATGTAATTTTTTACATCCGCGCCAGCACGGTAGTACCGCGCCTCGCGGGCGGTAGTACCGCGTCGGATTTTTGCGCCTCCTCCGGTTCAGCGGAAGTAGGCACGGATGTAATTTATTTCATCCGTGCCCTTCCCAGGCCGAGACTTTCCTGCCTTGCGGTAGTACCGCAGGTGGGTGCGGTAGTACCGCGCAAGCGGTAGTACTGCCCCCTTATCAGGCTAGTTCCAGCCTGTGTCGCTGTCGCGGTAGTACTGTGCCAGCCACGGTAGTACCGCACAGCCCCGCGGTAGTACCGCGCCCCTGGAGCGGTAGTATCGTGTATCGCGGGCTGAACATGTGGATAACGGTTGGAATTTGTCCACGACTACAAAAGGGGCGTCTTCTACCTCTAGTTGACTACCTCTTCCATCTCCAAGCTCCATTGTTGCTCCAGGCTCCCTTTTTCACTCGATCTCTCTCCCTAGCCAATCAAACTTGTTGATTTGCTCGGGATTGGGTGACAAGTGCCCGATCTACACTTCCACCACAGGATATTTGATTCCCCCCACTTATCCCTTGCGGATCTTGTTACTCTTGGGTGTTGAGCACCCTAGACGGTGAGGTCACCTCGAAGCCATACTCCATTGTGGTGAAGCTTCGCAGGTTTATTGGGAGCCTCCAAGTGTTTTGGAGATAGCCCCAATCTTTTTTGTAAAGGTCCGGTTGCCGCCTTCAAGGGCTCCAATAGTGGAATCACGGCATCTCGCATTGTGTGAGGGCGTGAGGAGATTACGGTGGCCCTAGTGGCTTCTTGGGGAGCATTGTGCCTCCACACCGCTCTAACGGAGACGTACTTCCCCTTAAAAGGAAGGAACTTCGGTAACACATCCTCGTCTCCACCGGCTCCACTCTTGGTTATCTTATCCCTTTACTTTTGCAAGCTTACTTGTGCTATATTCATTGCTTGCTTGTGTGCTCATTGTCGTTGCATCATATAGGTTGTCTACGTAGTTGCACATCTAGACAACCTATTTCATTGCAAGTTTTAAATTGTTAAAGAAAAGTCTAAAAATTGTTAGTTGCCTATTCACCCCCTCCCCCTCTAGTCAACCATATCAATCCTTTCAAGGAGGAAGGCGGAGCGAGGAGGGGCCGGCTAGCGGCGAGTGGAGAGGGAGGACGGAGGAGGAGGCCGGTACCGAGTCCAGCAAGGAGGAGGAGGTGACGGCGCACGGCGCAGACGGAGGAGGGGCGACGGGGGTGGACCGGTGCACGGCGCAGACGGAGGATTGAGTGGCTGTGTGAGTGAATCGGATAGAGGAGATGGCACTAGTAGAAAAGGGGCCAATGGTCCAGGCCGGTCCAGCCCATTAGTCCCGGTTCAACCCAGAACCGGGACTAATGGGGGCACTGGACCCGGTTCATGAGCCCCGGGGGCCGGCCGGGCCACGTGGGCCATTGGTCCCGGTTCGTCTGGACCTTTTGGTCCCGGTTGGAGGGACGAATCGGGACCAATGGTCCTCGCTCCTGGCCCACCACCATCGGTTCATGCCACCAACCGGGACGAAAGGGTTGGTCCTCGTTGCGGTCACAGTTTAGTCCCACCTCACCAACCGAAGGGGAATCAGACCGGTTTATAAGCCCCTCCCTCTCAGCCTTGTTGAGCTCCTTTCAAAATGAAAATAGATACCCTTATACAGGGAATTTAACCTAAATTCATACTGAATTTCTCTGAAGTTAGTAGAAATTTATTATGAATTTAGGTTGAATTTTCTCTATAAGCGCATCTATGCTCATTTCTGAGTAGTTTTTTTTTTC
>NC_057804.1:567512374-567513197 GCF_018294505.1 Triticum aestivum
TGCTATTTTTATTTTTTTCTTTTTATTTCTGAGTTGTAATAAGTCATTAAAAATAAGCATCTATGCTCATTTTTTTAGTAAAGTTAATCACAACTATTTTTGCTTCTATTTATTTCTGAGTAGTTTTTTATATAGTTTTTTTTCTTTTCTGCTATATTTATTTTTTTTCTTTTTATTTTTGAGTTGTAATAAGTCATTAAAAATAAGCATCTATGCTCATTTTTTAGTTAAGTTAATCACAACTATTAAAAATAAGTCATTAAAAATAAAAAAGAGGCGCAATGCTCGTTAATTTGCTTCAAGCCTTTCGGAATAGTGTCAACTGCACTGCACATAGCTCTGTGCAGTCTACCCTATTGCTCAAGGCTTGAAGCTAACCAACGTGCAGGTGAGCATTGAGCCTCTTCTTCATCGTCTCTGCACTCAGGGCTTATAAACAGCTGCGTGTGCCTCTCGCTTGGCGAGGTGGGACTAAAAAAACAGCTGCAGAAAGAATCAACTAAAAAACAGCTGCAGAAAATAAAAAATTCGACGGGTCCATTGGTACCGGTTGGTGGCGCCAACCGGTACCAATGCCCCTCTTTGGTACCGGTTGGTGCCACCAACCGGTACCAATACCCCTCTTTTGTCCCGGTTGGAGCCACCAACCGGGACCAAAGGTCTTCGTTTCCCGCCCTTTGGGCTGCCGAAAAGAGGCTTTGGTCCCGGTTGCTGGCTCCAACCGGGATAAAAGAGGGGCATTGGTCCCGGTTTATGGCACGAACCGGGACCAAAGCCTTTGCTATATAAGTAGCACTGCCGCCCCGCCCCGACTTCGATCTCT